>NW_026647649.1:0-78053 GCF_950295315.1 Erinaceus europaeus | reverse complement strand
CAAAGTAACATACCTCATACATGGCTACCTGGAATTTCAGCTGAGGCATGTTGACCTAGAGTCAGTCAACAACAACGACCTGGGGTCAAAGCATGTAAGTTACCCTGTGAGTAAAAAGGATATATTCATCCCTACGAAGAGGAACACACATTAAGTGTAGCATGAGAGATGACTCTGTAAAGAAAACTTGATGGTTTTGACTATATAAAAACTTCAGTCCTGGGAGTTGGGCGGTGGCGCAGTGGGTTAAGTGCACATGGCACAAAGCGCAAGGACCAGTGGAAGAATCCTGGTTCAAGCCCCCGGCTCCCCACCTGCAGGGGAGTCGCTTCACAGGCAGTGAAGCAGGTCTGCAGGTGTCTGTCTTTCTCTCCCCCTCTCTGTCTTTCCCTCCTCTCTCACTTCTCTCTGTCCTATCCAGTAACAACAACAATAAGAACTACAACAATAAAACAACAAGGGTAACAAAAGGGAATATAAATATTTTTTTTAAAAAACTTCAATCCTGACTATATGGAAAAAATGTTATAATAATAATAATAAATAAGACCAACCAATAGGGCATCATGAGTGGCAGGATCCTGCTGTGGTCAAAGTGTGTGTGCGTGTGTGTGTGTGTGTGTGTGTGTGTGTGTGTGTGTGTGTGCGCGCGCGCGCGCATGTGTGTGTGTGTGTGCGCGCAGCGCGCGCATGTGTGTGTACCTGTATTTGTCTGGGTCTGTCTGTTTGTACATGGGGAAAGAATACATAACAAAATCAACTAAGAAAATAGATACAGTGGGGCCCTAGTCAGGGAGTCCTTAGATTCCCACACACATATGTGATGGGCCTAGACCTTTAATGGGTCCCTCTCTCTACCATCACTGGTCACTTCCAACAGGAACGTCATCACAAGCCCTCTTGGGGGCCTCTCCAGGCCCTTGCCCTCACTGTACAGCAGCACTGGTACAGACAGCCCACCCCCCCAGTCTCTGAAGGGCGGCTGGGTCAGGCCACTGTGCCACACGAGGAAGACTGGTCCTGAAATTAATGCAGCCTAGATTGTTCCCAGCTGTGAGCATGGACTGTGAACTCAGACAAGAAAAACTCAAGTTATACAGGCCCTTGCACTAAATATATATATATATATATATATATATATATATATATATATATATATATATATACTATGCCCTGGGTCTGGCAGATGGAGTTAACAGTTAATTTTATTCATAGTTTTTTTTTCAAGAATGAGAACTACTCTCCACCCTAATACAACTTTCTAGCCCTTTTCTCTACTCTGACACCTTCCCCTCAGACAATATTTTCATCCAACTTCATGTTAGCAATCAAACTCAGGCAAAAAAAATAAATAATACAATAGTAGTGGGCCCTTAGGAACATGCCTAAAATGGACTTCCCAGCTTCTTTCCACAGCAAGATCCCTTATGACATCTGCTCTCTTCCTGCTTTTTCAGTTCCTGTTCATTAACCATTTTGTCCTGCTTTATGTCTTACTGCATTTCAGCCACCAAGCTGCAGGTGCTATCATGTTTTACCCCACTAGGAAAAGACAGAAACAGGCTGGGGGTGTGGATCCACTTGCCAACACTCATGTCCATTGGAGAAGCAATTACAGAAGACAGAACTCTCACCTTCTGCACCCCCAAAATAATTTTGACCCAGGCTCCCAGTGGGGGAGAAATGATACGGGAAGATGACCAGAGGGCTCTGAACTCCAACTCCATCAGTACCCAGAGAGGGAAGAGGAAAAAGGGAGGGATATTTAGATGTAGTAATAGATGTAGTTGTGACTTGAAAAGGAAGAGAAGATGGAACAATAGAAATAGAAAAAGAAAAAAACAATAGAAAAACAGAACAATAGAAAAAGAAAAAAAGGGCAAATATATTCAAATAGAGAGAGACAGTTGTAGAAATAATAACTCATATGGGGACACAGAACTCTGGTGGTGGGAACGGCATAGAGTTGTGCCTGTTACCTTGTAATTTCATAAATCAATATCAAGTCAAAATGTAAAACAGAAAGAAAACAGATACAAGGCTGGGGGAAGTGCACCTGGCTGAACACACACACATTAGAGTGCATAGAGACCCATGTTCAAGCCCCTGGTCCCCACCTGCAGGGGGAGGGGGGAGACGCTTCATTAGTGATAAAGCACTATTCCAGGGTGTGTGTGTATGTGTGTGTGCGTGTGTGTGGATGTGTGTGTGTGTCCCTCTCTATCGCCCCCTTCCCTTTCAACTTCTCTCTGTATCTATTAAAAAATAAATAATTATAACTCTTAAAAAAAAAGATACAATATATATGATGTAAAATTTGTAGAGAGTCAGGCAGTAGCACAGCAGGTGGCGCAAAGCGCAGGGACCGGCATAAGGATCCCGGTTCGAGCCCCCAGCTCCCCACTTGCAGGGGAGTCGCTTCACAGGCAGTGAAGCAGGTCTGCAGGTGTCTGTCTTTCTCGCCCCCTTCTGTCTTCCCCTCCTCTCTCCATTTCTCTCTGTCCTATCCAACAATGATGACATCGATAATAACTTCGACAATAAAACAAAGACAACAAAAGGGAAAATAAATTTTAAAAAAAAGTTATGCCCTTTTTTTCTTCTCTTTCTGGAACCCTTATAATGTAAATGTTATTCTTCTTAATGTCATTTCATAAAATGCTTACTGTTTCATTACCATTTTCATTTATTTCAATTGTTTTATTTTTTTATTTCAATTCTTTTTCTCTCATCTGGTCACTTTTATTGATGGTCTCGGCTTTATCCTTGGGTGCAGTGCAGTGATCGAACCTTCAGCTTCCAGCGTTCTGTTGCTGGGCCCCTTCATTGTGTTTGTTTGTTGGTTGGTTTTTGTTGTTGTTTTAACCACCTAATTCCTTAGCTCTATGGTATTTGTTTGGATATTTCTCACTTTTTCTCTGATCTCACTGATTTTTTTTCTTCCGCTGATCTCCTCATTTCAGTAAGCGTCATTAGAATTGCTGCTTTGAAGTACCTGTTTGTTTACATGACTCTGCTATACATGAAGTATCTTCCAGGCTAATGTCTTGGTCCTTTGGTGAAATTGGTGTATAGGGGTTCTTCTTTCTCATTATGATGTCTAGTACTATATGGGGGTCTGAGTTAGGGGTCTGTGTGTGAGGGATTCACAGACCAAGTACCTGGCAGCACCTCTACACCTGGCAGCATCTGTAGTCCAACCACAACCAGAAGCTACAGTCCTGAGGTCTAGCGCATCTGGGTCATGATCAAGAGTTCAGAATCACAAGCACCCTCAACTGAGTTTGAGCAGACCTGGGTGAAACCAGGGTGCTGTTACTAGTGCCCAAGGCGCCTGTGCAGAGTTTGAATAGACTGGGAAGCGGGGAGTCCTCAACATCGGTGCTTAGACAGGTCTGAAAAGAGACTGTGATTCCAAAATGCATATTGCAGCCACTTCTGGAATATACATTCTGTGTTTCTGCAGCACTGACTCAGATTTTAGTTAGAGGTAGATGAAGCACTCCTCAGGGGACTCTCTCCTAGGGTTTGCTACCATATAAACTGAGATCCAATATAGCCTCCACCAGCTGCTCCTAGCAAAACTGTGAGAGCAGCAAAATGCTGCTTGCCAGTGCCTTCCACAAAATCGATACCCCACAGCTTCCTGTCCCCAGTACGTGCTGGAAGAGTAGGATTATAGGATTGGGGTTGCTACGGTTCCATGCAAGCCTCTCCCCTGATCTTCCAAAGAAAAAATTGCACCTTAGAAATGTCTTCCTGGTGGTAGTAGCTGACTGATGCAGGGTGGGGTGGTTTTCTGGTGTGGGTGTCTCTCTTTCACCCTTCTACCTAGACATTATCTCTTTGCTCCTTGCAGGAGAAGCTCTGTTCACATATATCTCAAAAGGGTGTCTGCGCAAATTGTTCCCCGCTTTGGTTTCAATGTGGTTGTGTTTGATGGAAGGTACACACAAGCCCTCCCTATTTGACCAGCTTGCCAGAAGACCTTCCAGTTTTAGAAGCTTTCTTTTTCCTTTTGAACTCTTTCTGTTTTCTCACTGACTGAATAATGGTCTCTACAAAACAAAACAAAACAAAAAAATCAAACCCCATAAAAACAAGGTCCTTATTTCCTTTGTCTAGATCCCATGCACCCAAGAGGCACGTAGAAAATGATCACTAATTATCACAGAACAAAAGAGCAACAAATTTAGACCTACCTGCAGCGGACAATGTAGGTAGTATGGAGTCTGACCTTCCAGAGGGTAAGAAGGTCAAGAGTAGTTGGAGATCTTCCCAGCCCCTCAAAAAAAGACTGAATCACACTGCACTTTCTCACCTGTGACTTATGATCCTCCCCGCCAACACACGTGCTTGATTCAGCTAATCTCCATTCTGTTGTCTCTACTTAACTCTTATTCAGGATCTACACACACACACACACACACACACACACACAGAGAGAGAGAGAGAGAGAGAGAGAGAGACTCCAAAACCTGGAGATAAAGTGTATAAACACCAGCCATTCATGACATCAACCAACTCTTGCTATGCCCAAAGAGGACACTGTAAGCCGACCATTTGGCACAATAAATAGTGCCAGATGATGCTCCCAACATCCCCATCCATTTTCATGAAAGGACCACTCCACAAATTAACCTTCTCTGCACAGTCTTTCTCAGAAAGCTGATCCATGCCCTCGACCAGAGCCCAAGACTATAGGAGAGTGGCAGGGGAGGAATAGGCTGGGGGCGGAGAAACACTGCCTGACGGGAAATCAATGGAAACTTGAAGGTCATCTGGAGGGCAGTGTCTCCCCATCATGCACCTGCTGGGATGGGATTTGTGGTCCTGACCTTGCTTGGGGGCCTCTGCCCTCCTGTCAGAACTGGTTAAAATCAGTCTGCAGCAAACGCCCTGCAGACCAAATGATGTCCAGACTGCCCTTCGAAGGGACATCAAGCCAAACAAAGATGCACTGAGTCTCATTTAACCTGCACAAAGTTGAGAGTCACTCCAATTTCCCTTGGCAGCCCCTGTGAAAACTGTCACAAACCTTCCATTTTTGTTTAGTTTTAATTCTTTTTTTTTTTTTTTTTTTTGAGAAACACACTCATAAACCTTTAAATAGGAACAAAACAGAGCCAGGTTGACCAAGAAGCTGGTCATGGTCCCAAATTTAAGTTCAGAAATGTCATAGAGAATTAAGAAGACCAAATCCAAAAGCTGAGTGTATCCTAAAACTGCTCTTAGAATCGCTACAGCCCAGGAAAGTGACAAAGGACACTAAAACCTCAGGGACGTCTATTTTCCTTCCCACTCTAAAGGCTGTCATGGCGCCTGAACTCAGGGCCTGATTCTTCTGTCTTCCCAGGCCTGTCTTCTCCAGGTTCTTGTTCAGGTAGTCTCCCTCCCTGACTTGCTTTATTCTCTCCCTCTTTCTCCCCTAGACCTTTCCCCACCCACCACTGTCTGTCTTCTCTCCTTTTTTTCTCCTCACGAAGAGTCATTTAGCAAGGGCCTAGGAGATAACTCTGTGAGTAGGGTGTTCAACTTGGAAGCATGAGGTCTTGATTTCAATTCCCCTTATCCCATGTACAGAGAGATGCTCTGGTTTTCTCTCTCTCTGTCTGTCTCTGTGTGTGTGTGTGTCTCTCTCTCTCTCTCTTCCTCTCTCTCTCTCTCCCTCTCTCTCTCCTTCTCTCTCTCTCCCTCCCTCCCTCACCTCCCTCTTTACTTTGGGCTAATAAATAAAATATTTAAACCATTTGCACAGAGATCAGGAGCAAAGCATCTAACCCACATCTCCAGGGCACAAATTGAAGATTCATATAAAAATGAGGAAGAGACGCCTTAACATTATTTCTGGGAAGAAGACAGAATGGTGATAATAATAGTGACATGGTTGCCATTTATTGAGTACTATGGTACTGTTCAAGCACTTATATGCTTGATCTCATTTCATCCTCACAACAAGTCCATACTTTAATGCCACCAACAACCTCCACCACCACCACCACCACCACCTCACACACACACTTCACAGGTTAGGAAATTGTCAAGGAGGCATTCAGTGACTTGCCTAGAAATTTAAATGGCATAGTGAAGCCCTGAGCATAGATACCCTGGGTCCAGAAACTTGCCCTTGACCACCGTACTGTCAGCTTCTCACAGTCCCTCCAATGCTGAAACAGCCTGAGCAGTTGTTTTTGTTTGTTTGTTTTCTTTTGGGGGCACTAGATTTCTCTAACAAGATCACCAACGTGGTAGGTAATCCTAGCTATTTCTCTTTTTTACCTTTTTTTTTTCTTAAAAATTTTTGATAGAGACAGAGAGACATTGAGTGAGATGGGGTGATAGAGAGGAGGGAAGAAAAAGACGCCTGCAGCACTATTTTCACCACTCGTGAAGCTTTCCCCCTGCAGGCAGGAACCAGGGGCTTGAACCCAGGTCCTTGCACACTGTAATGTGTGCGCTTAACCAGGTGCACCACCGCCCGGCTCCCAGCAATGTGCATTTGTTTACCTGCTATCTGTGGCTCCTCTCAAATTCCAGCATCACAAGAGAGTAACGGTGATAATAGACCACGTAGCCTCTAAAGCCTGAAGTACTTTCCCAGAGAAGTTGATCAATTCCAGGGCTGGGCAGCGGTGCACTAAGTTAAGCGCACACATGACCGTGTGCTAGGACCTAGGTTCAAGAACTTCACCCACTCTATGTCCCTCTTGCCTCTCAATTTATCTGTCTTTTTCAAAAAGAAAAAGAGAAAAAAAAAAAAAAAAGAAAGTAGGTAGGAAGAAAGAAAAGTAAGAAAGGAAGATGGGAGGGAGGAGGGAGGGAAGGATGAAGAAGAGAGTGAAAGGAAGGGAGGGAGGGAGGGAGGGAGGAAGGATGAAGAAGAGAGTGAAAGGAAGGGAGGGAGGGAGGGAGGGAGGATGAAGAAGAGAGTGAAAGGAAGGGAGGGAGGGATGAAGAAGAGAGTGAAAGGAAGGGAGGGAGGGAGGGAGGATGAAGAAGAGAGTGAAAGGAAGGGAGGGAGGGAGGGAGGATGAAGAAGAGAGTGAAAGGAAGGGAGGGAGGGAGGGAGGATGAAGAAGAGAGTGAAAGGAAGGGAGGGAGGGAGGGAGGATGAAGAAGAGAGTGAAAGGAAGGGAGGGAGGGAGGGAGGGAGGATGAAGAAGAGAGTGAAAGGAAGGGAGGGAGGGAGGGATGAAGAAGAGAGTGAAAGGAAGGGAGGGAGGGAGGGAGGATGAAGAAGAGAGTGAAAGGAAGGGAGGGAGGGAGGGAGGGAGGATGAAGAAGAGAGTGAAAGAAAGGGAGGGAGGGAGGGAGGATGAAGAAGAGAGTGAAAGGAAGGGAGGGAGGGAGGGAGGATGAAGAAGAGAGTGAAAGGAAGGGAGGGAGGGAGGGAGGGAGGGAGGGAGGGAGGGAGGGAGGGAGGGAGGAGCTGGGAAGACAGCATAATGGTTCTGCAAGACTTTCAAGCCTCAGGCTCAAACATCACTTAGGCAGAAATGTTCACGATTATCCCAGCTTGGCCCAACTTAATAAAGACCCATAAATACATTTAATAATAAGGAAAACAAGCAAGAGCTCACCCTGCCTACTTAGTAATCATTGTTAAGTACAGCAAGCCAAGCCCGGCACTGAAAGCTCACTCGTTTCCCAGCCTCCCCGGCCTGAAAGGCCGTTCCCATCTAGGAAGCACTGCGGACCAGTGGACAGAATCCTGCTCCTTACAGGTGAGCAGCTCTCCGTGCCCCTGTTGAGCTAAAGGCTGGTGCTGAGTCGAGGGGTGAAGCTCATTCTCTCCCCCTCCTGCCCCCACAGCTAAGAGGGATGGAGCCAGAACCCTGCTCGCCCCCTCACTCCAGATGTCATCTTCAGGGACCACCAGGACCAGGAGAGACTGTGGCTTAGGCTGCTTCTCCCTCCTGAGCTTCCCCCACTTGGTCGCCCATCTATCTGCACACGGCTGAGGTAACATCCCTGCCTGTAGCTGCTTTGGGCAAGGACATTCTCTCACCCGGTGGAAGCATGGGGGAGGCCTCCCTAGGCTGACTCTGTGGGAATCAAAGTTGGCCCTCGGCTCCAGATTTGAGTCAGAAGCCAGTCATTGTAGGACATCAGCACATCTCAGCCCCTCTGGATTCTGGGCCCCATCTGTCAGCCAGAGGGATGTGAACCTCGTCTCTGGAACAGGTGCAGAGTCAAATTTAGGAGTGACTCAGCACGGACAGACAACGCCCATCATCAGAAATGTGCAAAACTGGAGAAGTTCCTTTGCCAGCCTTAGTTCAGGTAGTTCACGTTCAACAGGCAGGATCCACTTCGTGTGGAGCAACCCAGAATATTTATTTTGTTATTTCCTCAGTTACTTTTAATACCAGAGCACTGTTCAGCTCTGGCTTATGGTGGTGCTGGGATTGATAGTGAAACCTAGGAGTCTCAGGCATGAAAGTCTTTTTTGAAGAACCACTATGCTGTCTCCCCAGCTCACCAACCTAATTATTAACGCCTACCTTCCCCCTCAAACAAAAGTGTCAAAGTGTCTTAGCTTGAATAATAAACAATAAAGCTATTCTACGGGTAAGCCTGTCTGGGCACAGAGAGAGGTGAGCCCCCCCCCACCACCACCCAATAAAGAATATGTGGTCACTGGTGTCAGTGAGTGGGTTTCCTCAAGATCGGGGTGCTGGTGTAGGAACTGAACAGCTTGCGAGAAGATCAAAGGGGTCGCGCCCTGTGGTCCTGCTTCTCCGGGTGGCTCTCGGGTGAATCTCTGTTTATGAAACACATATTTGAAACACATGCTGTGAGCCTTGGAAAGGAAAGAAGATGGGGCTATGAAAAAAGATAGGAGGGAGCAAATATATATCTAGTTATAGAAATAGTGGAGCCCCATCTGGGACCTTGGGAGAACTGCTGCAGTTTCTAATGGAGACACACAACTCTGGTGGTGGGACGGTGTGGAATTACACCCGTTACCTTATAACTTTGTGAATAAATATTAACTCACAAATACAATTAAAATAAATAACAAAGAGAGAGAGTGAGAAAGAGAGAGATTGTCAGGTAAACTAAGTTTCCTGGGAGGCCCACAGGCTTGAAAAGGACAGAGCGTCTGAAAGAATGAGAGAGAGAGAGAGAGAGAGAGAGAGAGAGAGAGAGAGAAGGGAGAGAAGGGAGAGGGAAAGAGCAGGTGCTACTGCCTCCGCACCTGCGCTCAGCACCTAGCCTACCTTTCTCCCCACCCCAGGGGCCAGGAGCAGCCCCGCCCCCCACCCCACCCCAGCCTACTGCTGACTCCTCAGCTCTGCGGAAGTGCTCCTTCGGGACTCCCAGACCCACGCGGAGCTCCGAAATCTTGCCGAACCACAGGGGTGCACATGGACCACCCTGCACTCTGGGACCACTGGCATCAAGAGAAACCAGAAGGGCCTAGCGGTGGCGCAGCAGGTTAAGCGCAGATAATACAAAGCGCAGGGACTCAGGCAAGGATCCTGAGCCCCCGGCTTGAGCCCCCGGCTCCCCACCTGCAGGGGTGGGGGGTCTCTTCAAAAGTGGTGAAGCAGGTCTGCAGGTGTCTTATCTTTCTCCCTTTCTATTTCCCCCTCCTCTCTCAATTTCTCTGTCCTGTCCAATAAAAATGAAAAAAATGGCTGCCAGGAGCAGTGGATTCCTAGTGCCAACACCAAGCCCCAGTGATAATGGGGGGGGGGGAGAAAGAGAGAGAGACCAGAAACCAGTCAAAAACCAAAGGCCCGAAGCAGTGCGGGAGGTTGCAATGTGGTCAGAGTACTGGACTAGCAGGTGTGAGGTTCTGAGTACAGTCCCTAACCCCACATGTGCCAGAATGCTATTCTCTCTCTCTCTCTCCCTCTCTCTCCCTCTCTCTCTCTCTCTCTCTCTCTCACACACACACACACACACACACACTTCAAGATGAAGGAGAAAAGAAGCAAAGGATGCAAAGAGCCAACTTGAGCCAAAGCCTGTCGTCTGTGGACAGGAGGGACATGGAAGACAACCGGTGAGCGGAAGAGGGACAAAGAAGAAGGTGGGGGGGGGCAGGAAGCGGGGGACAGGCATCGGTGGCAGTGGGAGGAGAGTGGCCTGCAGCACATGCCACAGTCATCAATATCTCTTCCGAGGACAGGTTATCTGGGGAATTTATGTTCTCTAATAATTACCTTGCTGAGGGCTCCACTTATCTTACCAGAAGAATCTGCCAGTTGCCAGGATTCTGGTGAATTCCATCAGCTGCCCTCCACCTCCCCCAACCCTACCCCCCACCCCTGCAGCTCCCCGGCTCCTGCCCTCTGGCCTCTCCTTGCTTCTCTGATGGGGAGAAGTTGAGGACAGAAGAGTCTCAACAATGTCTGGCAGATTACGGACCCAACAGGCACTGGCAAGGAGGCCCGGAGGGGTGGGGATGCTCCTTGTTGATGGATGTGAGAGGTAAGCTGAGGCAAGCCTGAGGGAGGCTAGGCTCCCTGGAAAGGGCAGATGCGGTGTTCTGATGGAGGCAGACTGATGTCCTCCTTTTTATCTTTCCTGACTGAGGCCATCAGATCTGCTTAACATCAATTTTGTTTCCTTTGCTTCTTGACATCCCTCCCTAAAGCTTTCCCATTCTTGCTTTGGTTTGAAGATGCCTCCCTCTGATAACAGCCCAGCCACTGAACAGTCATCTCAAGCTGCCATGAGTGGCCGGGACATCCCAGGCCTGCTGGGAGCTGCATCAGAGTGGAGTCCTGGCCTCCCAGCTCTGACACAGCACCTACCCATGAGCCTTGGCAGTAACACCACCATTGAACAGTCCTTAAGGCAGGCCCTGCTTTGCTCTAAGATCTCTGGAAATAGGAGGGTCAAGCAGGAATGGGGCAGAGGGTAGAGTTTATGTTTCATGTACACAAAGATCTTGGTTTGATCCCTGGCACCAAAATAAAAAAAAAAAAAAAAACTGCATTTCATCCTTATCACAGCCTACATTAAGAGAGCTACTGCGAGGGGCAGAGTGGTGGTGCACCTGGTAGAGTGCACATGTTACAATGTGCAATGATCCAGGTTCAAGCCCCTGGTCCCCACCTGCAGGGGGAAAGCTTCACAAGTGATGAAGCAGGACTGCAGGTGTCTCTCTGTCCCTCTCCCTCTCTATATCCCTCTTCCTCTCAATTTCTGGCTGTCTCTATCCAATAAATAAAGATAATAAAAAATTTTTTAAGAGTGAGATACTGCTCCTAGCCCCCATTATACAGGCTCAGGCTGCTTAAGCCCCAAGTTCAAAGTCACCTGGGGTTTAAGGTCAAGTTAGAATCTGAGCCAAGTGGTCTCTTTTCAGAGTGCAGGACTTCACCCTTCCACACCACACTGCCAGGACAGTAAATGTTTGCTCACCTAGGGGAACAGTTCATATCTTATCTATTCACAACTATGCCTCTCACTTTCTTTTCTGTTTTTTTTGGGGGGGGTTGTATTTTGGGGGCACCATTTTATTAGGGGACTCATGGTCTATAATACAGTTGACAGAGGTCCAAGTTCTCCTCTTGTGACAGGTGTCTGCAGAACACCCCCTGCCCCCACTCAAATTCTTTTCAGCCATTATGCAACAGGACCCCAAAGATATCCACCCCTCAGTCACATTCTTGTCCTCCTGTCAAATAAATAATGATGATAATTTAGAAAAAAAAAAAGATTTTTTTAAAGAGAATTTATGGGCCAGGCAGTGGCGTACCTGGTTAAGTGCTCACATTACAGTGCACAAGGACCCAGGTTTAAGCCCCTGGTCCCTAACTTCAGGGGGAAAGCTTCACAAGTGGTGAAGCAGGGCTGCAGGTGTCTGTCTCTCTCGTTCTCTGTCTCCCCTTCCCTCTCTCAACTTCTCTCTGTCTCTATCCAATAAATAAATAAATAAATTATTTTTTTAAAAAAGAATTTACACACAGCTCATTCAAAATCAAACAGAAGTAAGGTAAGATTCACTTGCCTAAAAGTAGAACTTGGACTGGAGTTGGTATCTTGCACCAAAGTAAAAGACTCTGAAGTGGGCGGGGAGCTTCAGGAACATGATGGTGGAGGAGGACCCAGGTGCGGGAGTTAGAGTGTTAGGTGGAAAATAGAAATGTGACACATGTATCTACTACTGTATTTTACTGTTGACTGTAAACCATTCATCCCTCCAAGAAAGCAAAAAAAAAAAAAAAAAAAAAAAAAAAAAAAGATTCACTTGCCTATGACCAGAAAGACGTCTCAGTGGGTTAGAGCACTTGTATTCCATGAGGCCCTGGGTTCGAGTCCCTCAATACCACATAAGAGACAAAGACAGAAATGGGTGGAGTTCATGAATGGTAAAGTTGTAAAAGTCTCTCATTGTCTCTCGTCAGCGGTAGGGCCTGTACCTTCCATGCTTAAGGCCACCACAAAAACTCCATGGATGGTGGAGCTCTGGTAAAGTCTCTCTCTATCTCCCACCCCTCTAGAGATATATAGATAATAAAATGGGGCCAGTGAAGAGGTTCCTAAGGATCGTGCCGATACCAGGCCTTGTGCTCATCCTGACACTGCAGGAAGAAAGAGCCAACTCAGCATCCCGCCTGCCTACCTCCCCAAGTCCCATGATCTCACCACCTGCCACAGAGCCTCAGGCTGGGTCCCCAGGTGACTCATTGCTCTTCACCCCTGACTGACCCCTTCCCCTCACTTCACCGCGTATTCTGTAGTGACCCTTCCAGACTCTCTGTCCTCCGGTCTCCCCCTCCCTCAGTGTCCCCTGGACACTGCCCTGTGTGACCAGCCATCTACCCCTCTTCCCTCTGCTTCTGGCAACTTGGGACAACAGCAGGAGCCAGCAGCAGATCAGAGAGAGGGAAAAGCAAGATGGGCTATTTATGCCTCGGTCACCACCTTGCTGGGTCACTGGAAGGAGTTGGGGTGGGGGTGGGGAAGGGAGGGCTGGCTCCTTCCACTGAAGGTCACAGCTGTGAGCAGCCCTCTCCACACCCTCACCCCAGCGGCCGCCCCTCTCCCCCTGACCTACCCCCAGGGTGCTGTGCTATCTCTTTGTCCGTTTCCCGACCCACACCACAATTATAAATAGCCGTCTTAGCAAACACTCCTCAGTTGACTCTGTTTGAACCTGCTGCTCTCAGCCAGAAGCCTGACTCCGTGACACACAGGTGCTACCTGGCCTCTCTACCTCCTCCAGAGCCACCACTGTCACTGTCCCCCACCCCCTCCCGCCCCATTGCAGCTGCCTCGGTCAGGCCCTTCTTCCCTGCCTGGGGAGGGCCGGCTCCCTCCAAGACCTAAAAATAACCACTGGCTGGCTGGCTTGCAGGTTTGTCCAGGCAGCCTCCACTCCGCCCCTGGGCCCCACCAGCCCCTTCACTAACCACTGAAGACAATGGGGGCAGGGGTTCAAGGCGGAGCTGCAAGGGCCAGTGAGCTGTCTGCTTGTGGCGATAATAAAAGCCAAGGCCCAACCCCGGGGTCCCCTTTGCTGGGACCAGGCTACTCCAGCGCAGTGTATCAGGGAGACCTGTAGCTGCCCCGCTGGTCCTCAAAGTCAGCATTATAGCTTCGATGATCACAGAACCATTAGTCAAGCAACTAGTCTGTGGCAGGGACTGGCTGGATGCAGACACTCACCCCGGCCCCCAGTGTCAATACATGGGGAAGGGGTACTCACAGAGACCAGGGGATGGAATCAGAGTCACAGCGCCACTGGGTGGCAGAGCTGGGCTTAACCCAAGTCCACGGCTAATGTGCTCACAGTCCACGCAGCCCCGTGGCTACTGCCTTCATTTTGCAGGAGAACCACAGAGTCGAACCCAGTCTAGATAGGCAGCTGGGAGATGCCAGCCACCCATAACCTGGAGGGGTCAGGTGGAGCTGATATGAAAAAAGAGTGGTGAGGGCTAGGGAGACAGCGCAATGGTTATGCAAACAGACTTTCATGCCTGAGGCCCCAAGGCCCCAGGTTCAATCCCCTGCACCATCATATGCCAGAGCTGAGCAGTGCTCTGGTCTTGCTCTCTGTATCTTTCTCTGTCTTTCTACCTCTCTATCTGTCTCTCTCAATAATTAAAATAAATAAATAAAATGTCCCACACTGTCCCTGGCTCCAAGGGGCATGGCAGCACTTGGCCTCAGCAAGTCCTGGTCAGCCGAGGGCCTGGCTTGTGCCCCCAGAGCTCCTTCCTGCAGAGCCCACAGGGAGCCCAAAGCTTGTCCTTGGGCACTGGCCCTTCAGCAAAACATGCCGGGGCCCCAGACTGTCCCCAGGAATCTGGAGCAGCAAAGGGGGAGAGGCAGGCTTCCTGCTTCAGGGCCTGCAGTCCACTGAGCTCCCTCACCTGCCCTGCAGCCCAGATTCAGACTCCTCCTTAACATGACTCAAGGGTTCAAGGGCTAGGTTTCTTCTTTCGTGTGTGTGTGTGTGTGTGTGTGTGTGTGTGTGTGTGCGTGTGCGTGTGCGTGTGCGTGTGTGGGGGGGGGGGGCAGGGGGGAGAAGCAGCAAATAAATAAAATTCCAATCTTCAGAGTGATCCTGGGAGACAGTCGGTCACACTCCTGAGGGCACACACGTGCCAGCTCTGCCCAAAATAGTCCACACTTGGGTCCTGGCTCCCACAGGCTCCTGAAGAACCCAGCTCACACAGTCCCTGTGACTGCGAGCCAGCTCCTGTGCCTTGGGGAACAAAGCCCCCTGGGCCCCACAGACCACCCCATTCCATCCCACCCAGGCCTGAGGATTGCCGTGACTCTGCCTGGCACGTCCAGACTGGACACGGCCCACTGAGTGACTCTGTGAGAGGAGCCCAAATCCCCAGAGCTGTCCGGAGTCTCCCCCAAGTTTTCAATCCCCTGTGACACCCCAGGTGACTCGGCTCTACAGCGTTTTAGACATTATGTGGCAAAGATACAGAACAGACACTCTTCCTCCTCTCTCTCTCCCCCCATAGATAGAGACTTTTTGCTGAAACACAAAGCAAGGTTTCACCGAAAGATCTGCACACCCCCAGAATCTGAAACTCTCGGTCCGCTTAAACACCCAAACTGCAATCTCCCCTAAAGCTGGGAGGAAGGCAAACAGGGCTGTGCCTGATTAATTTACGGAGAAACAGAACAAAAGAAGGAAACCCAACAGAATGGCCTTGCTCTGACCACTGCTGCAAATGAAGTAACAGGCTGCAGGAGATGTGGAGAGGAAGGAAAGGGAAGTGTCGGACAGCAGCAGAGAGGCAATTTTACAAAGCCGTGGGCTCCCTGATGAACTGACCAGGCAAAGATGGCCACTCTAGCTGGCAAGACCTTCCTGGGGAGGTGGGGGGGGGGGGGCGGGAGAGACAGCCTGGGTCACTTGCCTTCTATTCATTATATGGTGTGAGGCTGGTCATCAGGGAAGCCTTACAAATGCAAAATGTAAAGGGAAGTAGAAGAACGAAAGCATCAGGGCCAGGTGGTGGTGCACCCGGTTAAGTGCACATAGTACTAAGCACCAGGATCTGCACAAGGATCTGGGTTCGAACCCCCACTCCCCACCTGCAGGAGAGGACACTTCACAAGCAGTGAAGCAGGTCTGTAGGTGTCTCTCTGTCTCTCTCCTTCTCTTTCTCCCCCTCCTCTCTCAATTTCTCTCTGTCTTATCCAGTGACATGGACAAAATGGCCGTCAGGAGCAGTGGATTTGGAATGTTGGCACTGAGCCCCAGCAATAACCCTGGAGGCAAAAGAACAGAGGCGTCTACTTGGCTGCCTGTCTACTGCAGCACTAACACTGATACTGTAGGCAGAAGGAAGCCACACAGGGTCCCCCTTAGAGCCTCACACTAAATGTCTCCATCAAGAAGCCCACAACCAGCAACATCCACCCTGGTCATCAGTGGGGCCATGTGAAGCGTCCAAAGACAGGGTGATAGGTGAGCGGTGTAGCTCAGTGACAGTGCGCACAACTCACATGTGTGAAGTCCTGGTTCAATCCCCAGCACTGCATAAACCAAAAGAAAGAGGAGTCTGAGGGAAAGGGAAGCCTCCGGAAGTCACCGTCCCTGCTCCTGCTCAGCAGGACTCTGCTGGATAGAAGCACCAGCAAATTCAACAGGAATCCCACTGGGCCCACCCGGCACTCCAGACGCTAGTCAGGTCCACGTTACCTTTGCTCACTGCAGATTCCTCCAGCTAAACTGTGTTGTCCAGCCTACAGGGAGGCAGCTTTATACAGATGGCAAAGCAGGGATGCAGGTGTCTCTCTTTCTCTCTTCCTATCTCCCCCTTCCCTCTCAATTTCTCTCTATCTCAATCCAATGAATACTCAAATAAAATATTTAAACAGAAAATTACTCCCACCTTTCCGAGGGACAGCCAGCCAGTCATGTTGCAGTAAACAGAGTCCTTACAGTAGAACTACATCTGAAAAGACCCTTGTACCATATGAGGTGACATATCTGGAGGTTCCAAGGACCAGGATCTAGAAATCTTTGAACCCAGAGGTGGGTTTTAATGCCTAGTGCACTTGAGAACTACAAAGCATCAGCAACAGTGGGGGAGTGTGGAAAGTAAGGTTCTTCCCTGAGCTCAAAGTACTGAAAGTGTCTGACTTGGTGACAAACATCTAAGGAACATATAAAGTGCCCAGTGTGTAAGTGTGTGAGCTGTGGAGACACACAACTCTGGCTCCTGAATTGGTGTCTGTGTGAGCTTCTCTTTCCTTGGCTGGTCGTACTAACTTTGCAGGATCCTTATCTTGTAAGGAATGGGAACTAAAAGGCACCCAGAATCCTTCACTCCATGCCTAGGACACAATACACGTTCAGTAAGTGATGACTTGCCCACTGGTACCGCTAGCCTGTTTGCTTCTGTCTCTTGGGCCCCTGGTAAATGCAAATAGCTACATGTGTACTAAGTAAACTAGCCTGAGATGCTCTACTTGGCTGTCCACTGATATCAGCAGGCACTGTCCATCCCCCAGGACCAGCTGGCCCACCCAAACCAATGTGGATCTTTTCACACAAAGGCCAGCGAGAACCAGAAGAGACACTCACAGACACAGTTTTATGGCCAGACTTTCCTAGTCAGGGTTTCTGGAGCATGGCCCAAGAACAAGCATTTGCATTTGTTTTCTGCAGAAATAAATAAGTGTGAGGCCCAAGAACTCTTCCACAAAGAAAGAACCTACAGGTCTTTCTCTTTCTCAAGTACAGTGATAGTATAGTGATCAACCAGAACTACAGGCTACACCCAGCAACCGTGGACCTGCCTGCCTCCAATTTTAAAGATGAGTAGTAAACTGTGACAGGGACCAAAGGAGCAAGGACTTTGATATCATGAGTCATCACTGGAGTATCCTAAGTAGGGTGAAGAAAAAAAATTAAATGGCCCAGGAGAGACAGCGCATAAAGCCTTGGACTTGAAAATATGAGGTCTTGGACCAGGTGGTAACATATCCAGTTACACACACGTCACCACACACAAAGACCTGGGTTCAAGCCAAGTCCTCACCTATGAGGAGAAAGCTTCGCAAGCAGTAGAGCAGTGTTACAGGCATCTTTCTCTCTCCTCTTCTCTCTCACCCTTGCGTCTCAGTTTCTGTCTCTGTCCACTAAAGGAAGGAAGAGAGAGAGGAAGGGAAGGAGGAGCAAAGCAAGGAGGGAGAAACCAAGTAAGCAAGCATGTGGTCCCAAGCTCAGTATGCTCAGTAGCGGGCCCAGCACTGCATATGCCAGAAGGATGCCCTGACAATCTCTTTCTTGTTAATAAAGAAATACTTTTGTAATAAAAAAAGACTTTTAGAATTTAAAACTCAAAGCTCCCAGTAATTAGCTGTGTGAGCTTAGGAAAGCTGTGGAACTTATCTGAATACCCATTTCTTATCTGTGAAAGAAGACATGAAATGTTGCCTCTCAAAACTGTTGTTTGGATCACAGTATCACATAAAACCCTCATCAGCCTGTTGAATTTGGATTTACAGAGCCTTTACCAAGTCTCAGACATTATGCTAAGCATTGCATACATATAATTTATTTACACCTTACAGTTACTCAATGGGGAGGTATCATCATCATCACTATTTGTGTCTTCCTAGAAAGTAGGCCTCTTGAGCAAGGGTAGACAGCATAATGGTTCTGCAAAGTCCCAGGCTTAATCCCCAGCATCACCATAATAATAATAACAATAATAACAACAGTAATAATAATGATGTAGGCCTCTTACAGGCAGGAATATTTTTTACATCTTCAGCCTAACTCAAAATACTCGAGTGGAGGGTAAAAGTACTGCTGGTGACAGAAAAACTGAGACAGAAATTGGTGACAGAAATACTAAGCAGTCACTTGATTCTCGTTCTGTGAAGGTAGAATCAGAAGGCAGGTAGAATTGAAGGAAAACAGAAGAAGGAGGAAGGTCTTGCTATTGGGGTCAGATGTGGTGTAACAAGGGAGAAAGGATGTAACAAACAGGGCTGGGGTCATGAATAACAGACTGCCGCCCTGCAACTGAAGCAACTGCTAGGATTCCCTCATTCACTTGCTTTGTCCAACAGGACAGAGTGGAAGTTAGGTTGTTCCAAGTCCTGCCCTCCGCAAGTCTGTAAGCTTACACTCTGCTCTCCCGGGACAGTGCCTCACTGTTTGGCCTGTGAACAAGTCTGGGCTAGTCTGCTGGAGAAGAAACAGAGACAAGAAGCAGAAATCAGCTGTCCTGGCGGAGGCTGTTCTAGACACATCAGTTCACTACCTGCCCCGCAGCTGACCATGGACACATAAGTGACTCCGGTCAAGATCAGAAGAACCATCCAGAGGAGCCCACATCAAATTGCTAACCCACAGAATAGTAAACAAAATTAGAGGTTGCTTGTTGAGGTCACTGAGCCTTCAGTTATTTTGGTAGCAGCAAAACAAATAGGAACTGGTGGCAACAGATAGCTCACTGGGTAGAGGACACACTCGACCATGTGCAAAGTCCCAGATCTGAGCCCCTGGCCACTGTCTGGAGCACCATGCAAAGAGAGCAGCAGAACAGTGCTGCGTTATCTCTCTTCTCCCTGTCTCTTTTCTCTCTGCTTTTATCCTCTGGGGAAAAAAAGAAAGAAGGAAGGGAAGGAAGGAAGGAAGGAAGGAAGGAAGGAAGGAAGGAAGGAAGGAAGGAAGGAGAAAAAAAATTAGTTCACCAACAGTGGTAGAATCAAGATAACTTGAAAAACCCAGTGAAGAACTGGTAGGGGGAGGGAAGGTGTCAGGCAGTAACACAGCGAGTTAAGTGCACATGGTGCAAAGCACAAGGACTGGCACAAGGATCCTGGTTCGAGTCCTCAGCTCCCCACCTGCAGGGGAGTCGCTTCACAGGCGGTGAAGCAGGTCTGCAGGTGTCTGTCTTTCTCTCCCCTCTCTGTCTTCCCCTCCTCTCTCCATTTCTCTCTGTCCTAACCAACAACAACAATAGCTACAACAACAACAACAAGAGCAACAAAAATGGGGGGGGGGGGGGAATGGCCTCCAGGAGCAGTGAATTTGTAGTGCAGGCACCAAGCCCCAGCAATAACCCTGGAGGCAAAAAAAAAAGATGGGGAAATAATAGGAATCAGCATCAATACAGTATAAAATGATGTTTCTGTTTTGTCTTAAAGATTTATTATTTATTATAAGGAAAGAGGAGAGACCAGAACACTGCTTACCTCTGGCATAAGGTGATGCTGGGGATTGAAACTGCAACTCCTACTGTCTCGGGCATGAAAACTCTGTGCTCTAGCAGGCTGAACTGTCTCTCCGGCACCTCAGTAAAGCTTTGGAATTTTTCGATTTTGCCACCAGGGTTATTGCTGGGGCTCAGTGTCTACACAGTGAGCTACCCTTCTCCCGGTGGCTATTCCCCCCCCCCTTCTTTCTTTTATTTGATAGGCCAGAGAAATATTGAGAAGGGATAGAGTGGAGGAGAGAGAGAGAGATGCCTGCAGCCCTAATTCAGTGCTTACGAAGCTCTCCTCCCCCCTTGTAAGTGGAGACCAAGATCTTGTACTTGATAACATATGCTCTCAGCCACTGCACCACTGCCCAGCCCAGCTACTTATTACTTATTTGTTTCTATCAGATCACTGCCCAATTCTGGCTTATACTGATGCCAGGAATTGAGCCTGGGTCCTCTGGTGCCTCAAGCATGAATGTCTAATGCACAACTGCTGTACTCTGATTTTCCTGACCCAAAACTTCGAATGCATGAATGAGCAACTGGAAACTTAAAGTATATGTAAAATCACATAATTCTACTGAGACATTTTAAGGAATATGTTCAAATTATGTTTCTAGATAGCCATTAAAATGACTCTTTATTCTTCTCAGTTAACATTCCTTTTCACTAAATTTAATCAAGTAAAAAGGTTTCACATGAATTTTTGATGTACTCTGTGATGACTACATGAACTTACAGGGAGATAAAGGAAAAGAAAAAAGAAGGCTAACTGTCTTTAAAACTTTATGAGAACGCTGACCTCAAAGAATCAATGCAGCCAGTGCCACCTCGACAGACATGTTTCACTTTGGACTGTGTCCAGAGACACCAGGCCTGTGATGCCAACCCTCCAGCTCCAATACTCTGGTGAGACCTCTCCCAGGAGTCTCCATGGGACTCCTTAGTTCCATTTCAGGTGGCACACCACCTAATAAAGTTACAGAACCTAGATATAGACCAAGGCCCGAGAGAAGGAGTACATGTCCACCATCACTGGTCAGGAACAACATCATAAACTCTATTGTGAGCCTCTCCGGGACACTGCCCTCAATGTAGAATAACAATGATAGAAAGTGCCCTACTCCTGGGAGGGAGCCTGGGTCAACAGACCCTGTCACTAGAGGAAGACTAGTCCTGAAATGAGCGCAGCCTAGAATGTTCCCAGCTGTGATCATGGACTGTGAGCTCAGACTGACAGGGATGCAGAGGTTACACAGGCTCCCGTGCTAAATATGAACAGACATGGGCCCTGGGTCAGATCAATGGGGTTTACAGTTAACGGTATTTACAAACGTTCCCCATGTTTGGGAGTTACTCTCTGTCCCGATCCAGCTTTCTAGTCCTATTCCCAACACTAATACCATCTTCCCAGACTATACTTTTAGCCTGCATGTTAGCTCTCAGGCTCAGGCAAAAATAACTAAAGTCATGGACCCCTTACAACATACCTAAAATAGATTTCCTATCTTCTTCCCACACAAGGACCCTTAGTTTCATCTGCTCTGTTCTTACTTTTAGGTTCCTGACTATTAAAAAATTTCTTTCTTTTTTTATTTTTTTATTGGGGAATTAATGTTTTACATTCAACAGTAAGTACAATAGTTTGTACATGCATAACTTCTCTGGGCAGACGACCTCACCAATGTGTCCTGGAACCTCACTTCTCCAGAGCCCTACCCCTCTAGGGAAAAATAGAAACGGACTGAGGGTCCATCTGCCAACACCCATGTCTAGTAGAGAAGCAATTATAGAAGCCAGACCTCCTACCTTCTGCACCCCAAAAAATAAATTTGACTCACTCCCAGTGGGGGAGAGTAACAGGAGGAAGAGGAGAAGAGGGCTCTGGACTCCATCAGCACCCAGAGAAAGAGAAGGAAAAGGAGAAGGACATGTGGGTGTAGTAGTAGGCTCCTGAGTGACTTGGAAGGGAAGAGAGGACTGGACCTGGAAGATAAAGGGGCAGTTTTGTACAAATGTAGACAGGTAGGTGTAGAGATGATGGTTGACCCATGTCTGCAGCCTTGGGTGCGGTGGCTTGTAGTGGGGTAACTGGGGATTTAGAACTCTGGTGGTGGGAATGGTATAGAATTATACCCCTGTTGACATGTAAATTTGTAAATCAAGATTAAATCACTAATAAGGTTTTTTTAAAAAAAAGAAGAAGAGGAAGAAGAGGAAGAGGAAGAGGAGGAAGAAGAAGGAGGAGGAGGAGGAGGAGAAGGAGAAGAAGAAGAAGAAGAAGAAGAAGAAGAAGAAGGAGGAGGAGGAGGAGGAGGAGGAGGAGGAGGAGGAGGAGGAGGAGGAGGAGGAGGAGGAGAAGGAGGAGGAGGAGAAGAAGAAGAAGAAGAAGAAGAAGAAGAAGAAGAACAAGAACAAGAAGAACAAGAAGAACAAGAAGAAGAACAAGAAGAAGAAGAAGAAGAAGAAGAAGAAGAAGAAGAAGAAGAAGAAGAAGAAGAAGAAGAAGAAGAAGAAGAAGAAGAAGAAGAAGAAGAAGAAGAAGGAGAAGAAGAAAATTAATTTTGGTCCATACTCCCAGAGGGAACTCCCAGAGGGAACCTTCCAATAAAAGGTATGGGATAGGGAACTCTGGTGGTGGAAACTGTATGGAATTGTACCCCTCTTATTCCACACTCTTGTTGATCATTATTAAATCACTAATTAAAAAGACTCATGAGAACTACGATGGTTATCATGGGGCACAGAATTTTGATGGTGGGTGTAATATGGAACTAGACTCATGCAATCTTATAATCGAGAAGCCATGAGTATCGTTAATAAATTGTGTATACCAGATTAGTTGTTTAAAGATCTCAGTTCTAACCTCTACCCTTCTAATAACTGTGAGGCCTTGCTAGTTAATTATCTTAATTATCATTTTTACATTAGAAAAAAAATCACAGGAAGAGGAAAAAGTATTCTTTCTCTCATTCTCACTAAGTTGTGGCCAACAACACTGAGTATAAAGCACCTGGGTGCTCTCTGCCGTCAATAGTTCCACTTTTTCTATAAGGAGAGTTATTACTTATTGACAGTTTCAAGTATCTAAGTACAACCTTCTACAAGCTCTATTTACTCCTCTTTTCTATTTCCCTTTGAATATTCCACTGTCCATCATGATGTCTTTAATACCATAGTGAAAAGGAAAAAAAGGAAAAAACATAGGTAGGAAATAGTTAAAATTATCCATGATGAGGAAGGAGAAGAGAAAAAAAAAAAACTGGCACCCAATCCTGAGAGAGCTGGTGTTTCTGGCACTGAGAACTACCCAGGATTAAGGTCAGCCCAAAAACCTGCCTGATTTACTCTCTGGGAGCAAAGTCCCCTTGGAGAACTCCAGGTCCCATGAAGCCACACTAGGGCTCCCAGCTGCCGAGGGTGCAGTCAGCAGCCCTCCCCCGCCAGCAGCTTCTACCCCGGGTGGGCCAGAGGCTCTAAACTGCAGGCAGGGTCCTCCCACAGCTCCAGTGCCTGCCTGGGCCCAAGTCATGAGATCCTTGCAGTGGAGTCCTGAGCCCATGTCTGGAATTGTTAAAAGGAAACCATTCATCTTGGCAGTTCTGCCTACAATAGAAGCAGGTCCTTCTCGCTCTAGAGTCCCCTCCAAAAACGCCCAAAACTTTGAATGCTTTATCTCTGGAAGATGTTCTGGATGTCCAGATAAGCCCTGGCTTTTCCCTACACCCATGCAGGGGTGATAAAAGATGGTGCCCACCGAGTACTCCTCACCTATTGCACAACGGGAGCTGGAAACCACAAAGTGGGGCCGAAAGGGTGAATCTGTCTGGTCCTACTCAGTGCCCTGGCTCCTATTTCTCCATCCAGTTGAAACAGCTCAACTTTCCACAAACCCCTCTGCCCTGTGGTAAGCAGGGTCTGCCCAGCTCCTAAGCTGCTAAGCTGCCACCCCATTATGGTAACAGCACGTTTGTGTTCCTTCCTCAGGAAACCAGCTCTCCCTGGTAATGAATGAGGAAAAGTCAGCCCCCTCCCCGCCTCTCAGTGTTAGAGACAAGTTTAGGGCCCAACACTATCCAGCAGGACAAGCCCCACACACACACACACACACACCTACGTCATAATGGTCTAACACAGGCAAACTCATGTCAGTCCTGGAACTTCTGTAACAAGGCAGTAGTGTTTGTTTGTCTTCCCCCTTGGTGTGGAAAAGCTAATAAAAATGGTGGACCTGAGGCAGCTAAGATACATGGATGAAGCAAGTCTGCCCGCACCAAAAAGTCAGTGTAGGCAAAGCAGAGTTGGGAGCTCAGGAGAAATGGAGGGAGTCCAGGTCACCTCGTAGTGTCTACACCCTTGAACTTTGCACCATCTGAACCTATATACTCCTCTTTGTACGTAAGCAGTTTGGGTTGTGTTTCTTGTCATCTGCAGCCTTATAATTCACCACTGCACATCCCAGAATTTGATTTTCCCAGCACACGCTATACAAGGCTGAAGCAGAGCCCACAGGCCCCATCCAAACACTTGCAGGCTGCTAGAACCCAAATGCTCTTAAGACAAAGACAGTTGGTTCGCTGTGCTAGACAGCAGCACACACCAAACCTGAAGGGAGCTCAGGACTTTCTGTAGATGGCAGCTCCAAGGGCTAGACTCCTCAGCCCACCTCAGTACCACAACTCCCTCCGGCATTACCAAGTACATCATCCTCACTTTATGTACATAAATCTACCACCCTTGGATGGCAATGGTAGATGGAAGGACAGACAGGCCAATGGTTATATACTTGCCAATTGAGCCTATATACAAATCAGCATGAAATAAAGAATAAAACAAACAAAATAGCATAAAGCTCATATGGAATAAAACCAGAGGCTACTGGAGTCCAGCGACTATTTGATAATACGGGGAAGGAAATAACCACAGACTGACTGTGGGTTTGGGTTTGCAGAAATGGGAGATACTTCTCTGAGTAGTGTTCACTTGGTAGTTACTTCTCCCACCCGCCCACCCTCCGAGCCAGGTGGGTTAACACAGTCCCATCAATCCTGCAATACAAAGGAGCAATTATTTCTGATATTGACAGGCAGCTACATCAGATGAAACAGCAACGTGGTGTCTCCTCATCTCCAGCATCTGCTCAGAGCTGGGTGGTAGCCATAGCCACAAAAAGGCCCACACAGGATGCCAGCGCTATGCCTGTGTCTGAATCTGGAGTGACTGTAGGCAGGTGTCCACAAAGGTATCCTTGAGGCTCTGCCCTTGAAAGAAGAAGATGAAGAATTCAGGGTGATCAGAAAGGGATATCAAATGGTTTTGGAAAAGTAAGGGAAGAAAGATTTTTTAAATAGCAAAGATAGGGGCCGGACGGTAGCACAACGACTTAAGAGCACATGTACCCACACAAGAATCCAGTTTGGCCCGGCTCCACGCCTGCAAGGGGGTTGCTTTGCAAGTGGTGAGGGAGGTCTGCAGGTGTCTAATTTCTCTTTCCTCTCTATCTTCTCCTCCCCTCTCATTTTCTCTCTGTCATATCCTACAACAACAACCGAAAAGATGGCCGCCAACACAGTGAATTTATAGTGCATGTACCGCCCCAGCAATAACCGTGAAAGCAAAACAAGAAGAAGGAGGAGAAGGAGGAGGAGGAGAAGGAGGAGAAGGAGAAGGAGAAGAATAAGGGGAAGGGGAAGGAGGAGAAGAAGGAAGAGAAGGAGAAGGAGGAGAAGGAGAAGGAGAAGAATAAGGAGAAGGGGAAGGAGGAGAAGAAGGAAGAGGAGACGGAGGAGAAGGAGAAGCAGAAGAATAAGAGGAAGGGGAAGGAGGAGAAGAAGGAAGAGAAGGAGAAGGAGGAGAAGGAGAAGAATAAGGAGAAGGGGAAGGAAGAGAAGGAGAAGGAGGAGAAGGAGAAGGAGGAGGAGGAGAAGGAGGAGAAGGAGAAGGAGAAGAATAAGGAGAAGGGGAAGGAGGAGGAGGAGAAGGAGAAGGAGGAGAAGGAGAAGGAGGAGAAGGAGAAGGAGGAGAAGGAGAAGGAGAAGGAGAAGAATAAGGGGAAGGGGAAGGAGGAGAAGAAGGAAGAGAAGGAGAAGGAGAAGAATAAGGGGAAGGAGGAGAAGAAGGAGAAGAATAAGGGGAAGGGGAAGGAGGAGAAGAAGGAGGAGGAGGAGAAGGAGAAGGAGGAGAAGGAGAAGGAGGAGAAGGAGAAGGAGCAACAGAGAACAGGCTCAAGCCCAGGAGCCACTGGCCAAAGACATCGCCTTGACCCTGGGATGGAGTCAGCAGTCCGCACAAACCACCTCGTGAGCTCCCGATTGTGGCTGTGCACACTCACAGTCCAGGCAGTTGCTCCGGAAACCACGTGCTGTGTGCTCCAGTGTGAATCAGAGGCCCCTTGTATGTGCCTTGGACGGTCATCACAAAGAGCTGAGCATAAATCCTTCTGGGGATCGTCAGAGTCAGCCAATAGCCACTGGGCTACACTGTCTCTGCTCAGAAGGCAGTGCCCCGTGGAGAGAGACCAGGAAAGAAGCACCCAGGCCAAGTGCCCCTGTAGATACGCCACCCTAAACCACGCTCTGCGTCTCTCTGCTCCACGCAGTCAGAAAGCAAAGGCATCCACCAGTGGGCAAGAAGTGAACTGCGAACTAACACTCCAGTGGCCATAAAGCAGAGTAGCTGCCGGGGTGGGTAAGGGGTGCTGGCTTTGCTTCGGGGATTGGGAGGTAGCGCAGCGGGTTAAGCGCACATGGCACAAAGCACAAGGTTCGAGTCCCCGGCTCCCCACCTGCAGGGGAGTCGCTTCACAGGCGGTGAAGCAGGTCTGCAGGCGTCTATCTTTCTCTCCCCCCCTCTGTCTTCCCCTCCTCTCTCCGTTTCTCTCTGTCCTATCCAACAACGATGACATCAATAACAACAACAATAATAACTACAACGATAAACAATAAAGGAAACAAAAAGGGAAAAAATAGCCCCCAGGAGCAGGGGATTCATGGTGCAGGCACCAAGCCCCAGCAATAACCCTGGGGGGGGGGGGGGAGTGCTGGCTTCCCAGATATACCCTTTGCTTGATTATAGGGACAAAAGAACCCTCCTGCACTGCTGGTGGGAATGTCAATGGGCCCAACCTCTGTGGAGAGCAGTCTGGAGAACTCTCAGAAGGCTAGAAATGGACCTTCCCTATGATCCTGCAATTCCTCTCCTGGGGATATATCCTAAGGAACCCAACACACCCATCCAAAAAGATCTGTGTACACATATGTTCTTAGCAGCACAATGTGTAATAGCCAAAACCTGGAAGCAACCCAGGTGTCCAACAACAGATGAGTGGCTGAGCAAGTTGTGGTCTATATACACAATGGAATACCACTCAGCTATAAAAAAAAATGGTGGATCCACCTTCTTCACCACATCTTGGATAGAGCTTGACAATATCATGTTAAGTGAGATAAGTAAGAAAAAGAAGGAGGAATATGGGATGATCTCACTCACATGCAAAAGTTGAAAAATAAGATCAGAAGGGAAAACACTCAGCAGAACTTAGACTGGAGCTGGTGTATTGCACCAAAGTAAAGGACTCTGGGGTGGAGCGGGTGGGTTCAGGTCCTGGAACATGATGGCAGAGGAGGACCTACTGGGGAACTGTACTGTTATGTGGAAATGTTGTGTGTGTGTCAACTATTATTGTATTTTACTGTCGACTGCAAAACATTAATCCCCCAATAAAGAAATTAAAATAAAAAAGTAATGACCTCTCCCCATGGTAGATACCATCCCTGCTGAATGCCTCAGTCCTAGAAGCTAGAAAGCATAGGACTGGGGCAAACCATGGAAGAGAAACAGCTGAGAATCAAGTAGAATGACTCCTATAAACAACAGCAGGTGAGTCCTACTCTCCACAGGCAGAGCGTCACCATGAGAGACGCCACAGGCCGTAACAGAGTGAAATGAAACAACAAAGCCCATCCATCTAGACAAAAATAATAATAATAATAATAGGGAAAGAGATGAGAGAGAGAGGGAGAGGGAGAGGGAGAGGAGGACGGGGAGGGGAGAGAACAGACACACGGGAGTGTGCCCACTGGGGACTGCCCCTACCTTGCCATGCATGTGGCTCATGTTCGAGTCCTGGAACCATCGAGAAAGCTCTGGGGTGGTGGAGTTGCCCCTGTCTCTGGCCTCTATCTGAATGACGCTGCAGCCCGGGAGCAGTGAAATCACACATGGATGAAACCCTAGGCCCCAAAAACTGAAAAGTAAAGTTTTACAATTCCCATGTTCAAAGCACAACCTATCAAAGTTCGGCAGATAACACAGAAAACCTAAAGTGACAGTAACACAGACTAAAAGACCCCGAATGACCTGCCGCACAGGATGCTGGAGAACAGGATTTCTAGGGAGGAGTGTGGCAGGGCCACTACCGCAGTCAGGGTTCTCTCCACCTCCAGAATGGCTACTGTAAAACCAGTAGTGGACACTCTCGGGACTCCTCACCTTTTGTCCTGAAAGCAGACTTCTTTCCCAATCTGCCTTGGTTAGTGAAAACAGGTACTAGTGCAGGTTTCTCAGCCAACGGACAGCCCTGGAGCACGCAGGACTGTCACTGACGGCCTGTGAGGCCAGAGTACAGACAGGAGAGGACCCGGCAGTGATGTACCTGGTACTAAGCACAAGGACCCACGCAAGGATCTGGGTTCGAGACCCCGCTCCCCACCTACAGGGAGGAAGCAGGTCTGCAGGTGTCTCTCTTTCTCTCTCCCTGTCTATCTACCTCTCCCCTCTCAATTTCTCTCTGTCCTGTCAAATAAAATGGGAAAATATGGCTGTCAGGAACAGTGGATTCATAATGCCAACACCAAGACCCAGAGATAACCCTGGAGGCAAAGAGAGAAAGGAAGGAAGGAAGAAAAAATAAAGAAAGAAAGGAAGGGAGAAAGAAAGGAAGGGAGGAAGGGAGGAAGGAAGGAAGGAAGGAAGGAAGGAAGGAAGGAAGGAAGGAAGGAAGGAAGGTAGGTGGTCTGGGAGGTGGCAGAGTGGAGAAGGCTTTGGACTCTTAAAGCTCTTAAAGCATGAGGTCCCAAGTTCATCCCCAGCAGCACATGTACCAGAGAGATTCTTTCTCTCTGGTTCTTTCTCTCTCTCCTATCATTTCTTTATTATTATTTTTTTATTTATTCCCTTCTATTGTCCTTGTTGTTTTATTGTTGTAGTTATTATTGATGTCATTGTTGTTGGATAGGACAGAGAAAAATAGAGAGAGGAGGGGAGACAGAGAGGGGGGAGAGAAAGATAGACACCTGCAGACAGACCTGCTTCACCGCCCGTGAAGCGACTCCCCTGCAGGTGGGGAGCCGGGGGCTCGAACTGGGATCCTTACACCAGTCCTTGTACTTTGCGCCACGTGTGCTTAACCCGCTGCGCTACCGCCCAACTCCCTCTCCTATCATTTCTTATGAATAAATAAATAAACTTAAAAAAAGAAAGAAAGAAAGAAAGAAAGAAAGAAAGAAAGAAAGAAAGAAAGAAAGAAAGAAAGAAAGAAAGAAAGGAGGAAGAGAGAGAGAATAGAGGGGTATGTGGTGTCTACTTTATCACGCCTCTATTTGACAGAAGCCACAAGAAGACTGTGAGTGTGAAGTCATAATAAACCACACACAACCTGGGACAAGTCAGGAGACCTGGGCTCCCAGCCTGCTTTTTGGCTCTGAACAGGAAAACCCACCTCTGAGTTTTCTGGGCTTCAGATTCCCCATCTGTAAAGGGGGACTTCATCATGGCTCATCAGTTCCCTGAGTCCCCCATTCTCAACTGCGCTGACATCCAGGGGTCTTCCTGGTGTTTGCCTGCTACGGTTTTTGGAGGTCTGCGTAGCCCTCAGGGTTCCAGAGGAATTGCTGGGGTTGAGAACAGTCTTGAGCCTTCACCTTTCATGGCAACCACGCGTCCAGCATCCTCAGGTCTGAGCTACGCTTTTGAATATCCTTGGACTTTCAGCTCTGGGTGTTTGTTTTAACTTACCAGGAGGAAGGAATTTGGAGTCTTTTCTAAATATATACAAAGGGAGTGCATTTGTTTCTTTTACAGAATGTGTTTTCAGATACAAGCCTTGAGGACCAAGGCTGAAAGCCATTCTTTTATCTCGGTTCACGTGCACGCTAGTCCTCTCTGGTGATTGCTCCAAAGACCACAAATGTCACCGGTCTTCTAACCTGTTTGGAATGCCAGGCACTGAGAACTGTCCCATCATCACTCCCAGGACCTCAGTGCTGCAGTCACCACCTCATTCCCCCTCAAGTCCACAGGGTGCAGGGTCCCTGCGCTGGCCCACACTTCTCTCCTTGCCCACCACACCCCGAAAGACTGAATCCAGGACACACAGCTAGATTTGAGTGTTAGATAAGAAGGTAATTTTCCACCATCTCTTTAATACAGGCATTACAGCTGGGGCAGGTTCTTTCAAAGAATGAAAAAGGCCTCATGTCAGGGCTGGATGATGGCTCATCTCTTGCCATATGAAGGACCCAAGTTCAAGCCCCTGGTTCCCACCTGTGAGCTCTGAGGGGAGCTTCAAAAATGGAACAGCAGCCCTGCAAGTCCCCCCCCCCGCCCCTCCTTCAGGGTTATTGCTGGGGCTCTGTGCCGGCAGTAGGAACCCACTGCTCCTGGCAGCCATTTTTTCCATTTTATTGGACAGGACTGAGAGAGATTGAGAGAGGAGGGGGATTGGAGAGAGAAAAACAGAAACCTGCTGACCTACTTCGCCGCACGTGAAGCATTTCTAATGTGGTTGCGGATCAGAGGCTCGAACCCAGATCCTTGCACCGGTCCTTGTACTTAACCTTGCACTTAACTGGGTGAGCCACTGCCTGGCCCCTCACTTCTTCTCTTTATCTCTCTTTTCCTCTCTTATCTCTCTCTCTGTCTTTCACCCTCTATAAAAAAGAAAGAAGAGAGGAGAAAACAGCGGGGTCATTGTGCAGGCACCCAGCATAAGCCTCACGGTCAAAAAAATAAAACAGAAAAGGTCCGTGTGCATCAAACTTGTGCTCACAGAACCTCAGTCCGGGGACCTGTGTCTCTTGACTTCCCTGAAGCCTTATCTCTCCCAGGATGAGTTCTGACAACCGCAGCACCCAAAGCTCCTGGTAACTAGGACAGTCATTCATTCGTTCAGATGTCTATGGGGCTTACTGGGGGGGGGGGGGGGAGTGCTTATGGCCAGAATCAGAAACATTTCTACAGATGACTGCCAGTCCCAATGCGGAAGGGCCTGGTAAGAATGAGAGGGAAGATGAGGGAAGGGAGAAAAGTGTGAGACACGTATTATATACGAATCCCCAAGGGAGATTTCAGTTCAAGATACTTCGCGGGAATCACAAGAAACAGAGAGGTGAGGTGCCATGATGACCCGTCTCTAGCCGCCAAAGACAACCTAAGCATATCATCCAAGCCCGGATTCCACAAGAGCCTAACAATCCCTGCAGACCTTGAAAAGCCTCGAGAAGATGATGCTGTTTGCACCTTCTAGTTCAGAACTTGTCCCACAGCAAATACTCAACAAGCCTGTGCTGAAAGAGGGAGTGGACAGGTGCCAGCACTAGGAATCCTCCGCTCCTGGCTGCCATTTTTTTCCATTTTATTGGACAAGACTGAGAGAAATTGAGAGAGGAGGGGGAGACAGAAAGGGAGAGATGAAGAGAGACACCTGCAGACCTGCTTTGCTGCTTGTGAAGCGTTACTAATGCAGGTGGGGAGCAGAGGCTCGAACCCAGATCTTTGCACAGGTCCTTGCACTTAACCTCATGCTTGACCGGGTGCACCACTGCCTGACCCCTCACTTCTCTCTCTCCCTCTCTGTCTCTCTCTCTCTCCCTCCCTCCCCCCCCCACCGTGTGTGTGTGTGTGTGTGTGTGTCTTTCACCCTCTATAAAAAAAAATTTAAAAAAAGAAAGAAAAACGCCTGCAGCAGTAGAGTCATTATACAGGCACTCAGTAGCTCCAACGAGGAACGCAAACATGTCCAGCAAGAGTGTTGGCCTGCGTGACCTCTGAGCACATCTGTGAGCCCTCAAGCCTGTGCACTGAAAGAACTGTCAACACTGCTTTCCACACCCTCCCTCTGCTTCTGAGGTGGAAGCCTTCACACTGTGCCCACTACCCAGCGGGAAGAGAAGATGCAGAGAGACCAAAAGCAGCAACTGGATGTGGAGTATAAAGGGTCAGCCGCTGGGGGAGCAGGGCAGAGGTAGATAAGGATCCAAAGAAGGAATGGGGCCCGGCGGTTGGTGCATCTGGTTAAGCACATATAGTACAAAACACGAGGACCTGGGTTCAAGGCCCCCACCTGCAGGAGCAAAGCTTCACAAGTGGTGAGGCAGGTTTACAGGGGTCTCTCTTCCTCTCTCCCTCTCTGTCCCCCCCTCCTCTCTCAATTTCTCTCTGTTTTATCCAGTTAAATGGAAAGAATGGCCACCAGGATCAGTGGCTTCGTACCAAGCCCCGTGATAGCTAGCTGGAGAAGGAGGAAGAATAAGATGAAGAAGAGGAAAAGGAGGAGGAAGAAAGAGAAGAAGGAAAAGGAGGAGGAGGAATCAGAAAAACAATCCAGGATGTAGTGAGGCCATCAAGGAGAGAGAGAGAGAGAGAGAGAGAGAGAGAGCTTCTCCTTCCAGATCCACACTGTATCCCTCTCCAGTCCCATCCCATCATTCTCTGACAGAGCTTCTTTGTGGACTAGAACAATAGGTACATTATGCTAACCTATAATTATCTGAGGAGAAGCGATAGTGAAGTCAAGGCGTTACATGAGCTTTGGAATACTGGATTTAACCGAGAGGAACAACAGCAAAACAACAACAAGCCACACAGTTTCTGATTTAAATAAACACTGAAGGCTGCCCAGGCCAGTACACGTCCACATCTACATGAGGGCAGGGTTTTTCGTTACATGATTACTTTAGTAAAAGCCCTCATTTTAGCAGGATGAACAGCATGAAAAGGTGAGTTGGAAAGTTACGTCTTTTTTTTTTTTTTTTTCAGTAAGGTTGGGCGGCAGAAAGTGAAAGGAATGGTAGAGGGCATTAAAAAGTGCCATGGCCAAGGGAAGAGGCCTAGGAAGTCCAGTCAGTGGAAAGTGATTCAATCCAATGTATCCATCCCATTAACAAAGATCCCTGGGGGTGGCAGAGAGCACAGCAGGTATATGCAACCGGTCTTCATGCCTGAGACTCTGAGGTCCCAGGTTCAATCCCCAGCACCACCATAATCCAGAGCTAAGCAGTACTCGGATGAAAAGAATATAAATAAATAAGTACATAAATAAATGATTCTGTTTCTAACCCCAGTGAAACGGGTCTCCAGGGATTTGGGCACCAAATGCACAGAACCCTGGGTGGTATCAGGAAAAAGACAGCCACAAACCTATCAGAGTTCCTGGATTCTTCTCTGTGTCGTGACTTGGTTAACTCAATTACTTTTATTTATTTATTGGATAGAGACAGCCAGAAATTGAGAGGGATGGGGAAGATAGAGAGGGAGAGAGACAGAGAGACACCTGCAGCCCTGCCTCAACACTCGCAAAGCTTTCCCCCTGCAGGTGGGGGCCGGGGGCTCAAACCCAGGTCCTAGCGCACTGTAACATGTGCGCTCAGCCGGGTGCACCACCACCCGGCCCCTCTGTCTCTTGGCTGAATTAATAAGTACGTGCTCCAAGTCTGCCCAGGCCAAGCACCAAACAAGCAACTGAGGGAAGTAACCAACAAGTAACGGCTTTCCTCTCTGAGCACCAGTTTTCACTTCTGCAAAATGAACGAGTCCCTAACAGCCCTGAGGACACACACACATACACACTTGTACAAGGTGGAGTCTAGCTAGTGGTCTACCTCCACGGCCATCAGTAGGGAAAGAAAAATCTGCAGCTTCTCAAACAGATGAAGTCTGAACTCAGAGAGCAAGAGCAGAAAAGCACGTCAAATGCACACAGGCTCATCCTTGCACGTGCTAGCAACAACAAGCTTGTGGAAAACGGCACTGTTGTTTGTTTGTTTTTTCAGATCTATCCCTAGTTTATAGATCTCTTTGAAGATTTGTTTGCTTAATGGGGGGTGGTACATCCTGTTAAGCACATGTTACAATGAGCAAGGACTTAGGTTCAAGCCCCCAGTCCCCAACTGCAAGGGGAAACCTTCATAAGTAACAAAGCAGGGCTGCAGACACCACTCTGTCTCTCCTCTCGCTACATCCTCTCTCCTCCGTCTCTATCAAATAAATGATAAAATAATTTTTAATAGTTATTTAGTCCCTTTTGTTGCCCTTGTTGTTTTATTGTTGTAGTTATTATTGTTGTTGATGTTGTCATTGTTGGATAGGACAGAGAGAAATGGAGAGAGGAGGGGAAGACAGAGAGGAGGAGAGAAAGACAGACATCTGCAGACCTGCTTCACGACCTGTGAAGCGACTCTCCTGCGGGTGGGGAGCCAGGGGGTCGAACTAGGATCCTTAGGTGGGTCCTTGAGCTTTGTGCCTTGTCCATTTAACCCGCTGTGCTACCACTCGACTCCCGATAAAATAAATTAAAAAAAAAAACTGAGTAGAGAACCAGAGTCAGTAGGGATGGTGGCACACTCTTGAGCACACCTTACAGTGCTGAAGGACCCGGGTTCAAGCCCTTGGTGTCCACCTGCAAGCTTCACAAGTGGTAGAGCAGTGCTGCAAGTGTCTTTCTCTCTCCCTCCGTCTCTCCTTTCCCTCTTGATCTCCCTCTGTCGCTATCCAATAGATGAGTAAATAAAATAAAATAAATTTTAATTTGGCACCACTCTGGCAAATGCAGTACCAAGATCAAATCTGAGGCCTCACACTTGCATGTCCTGCACTCTACCACTAGGAAAAATAATTGATATTGCAATTACTTCTCTCACTAGACAGAGGAGAGAACCTATACTTGCAATCGACACCATTCTGGAAACAGGGAAAACCTCTTAACAGAAACACAGATGACCTTGAACAATACAGGGACTGAGGTACCAACCCTGGAGCAGTAAAGAACAATAATGTTAATAATTAATAATTATTATTAATAATTAATAATAATAAATTTTGACTCCCCAAAAACCTAACTACTAACCACAATTAAGAATGAGAAAATTAAGAATGAGAAGTAAAGAAACAAAGCAAAAAATAGGAAAGGAAAGGAAAGGAGAGGAGAGGGAAGGGAAGGGAAGGGAAGGGAAGGGAAGGGAAGGGAAGGGAAGGGAAGGGAAGGGAAGGGAAGGGAAGGGAAGGGGGCATTACCAGGGTCATACACACTCCGTTGTCTGCCCAGGTCTTGGCTCAGTGCACCAGGAGCACTTAGCCTGCCTGGTCCCTGACCCCTGACCCCGTCACTCCCAGCTCAATCCCAGCATGCCTACTGTTCGTTCCCAGCATGTCATTTGCTCGTTCCCAGCATGCCTTGCATCTGCAAGGGCACTAAGCCCAGCACTGGCCAGTGTCCCAGGAAGAGCAGCAGCTTGTGGCCCAACTTTGGAAACTGTGCCTTCACCCAGCCTCCATTTTCCGGCTGGCGGCTCCTCCACTCCAGCTGCCCACTGTGGTGGGCAGAGCCTCCAGATACAATGGGAGCCAGCCCCTCCCCATATACCAGACACAGCCGTGAAGTTAGCGGGAGACGCGGGGAAGGAAGGGGTGGTGAGGAAGCTGCAGAATTATGATGGGCCTGGCATTAGAGAGTGGAAGAGAGTCCAGGAGCCAGAAGCAGCCTTGGGTCTCAGTTGTCAACGCCGGCCAGGAATGAGTCCTGTGGCGACAGTGAGGGTCACTTCACTTTCTGCCCCTGCCAGGATCAGGAGAAGCCTGTGTGGTCAGGCACCCAGGCTAACCAAGTGAAGGCAGTCTGTTTCTGCGGGACAGGTGGCTCAGTGTGCCTGTCATATCTACACACAGACCTGGTGGAGGGGACAGCTCAGTGTGCTAGAGCACTAGACCTGTAGGCCTTAGACCCTGGGGTCCCAGGTTCAGGCCCCAGTGCTGCCATAAACCAGAGTTGAGCAGGGCTCTGGTGTCTTTCTGGGTCTCATAAAAATAAATCTTTTTTTTAAAAAAATAGATAGTACAGTGAATAAAGCATCGGACTTTCAGTGCATGAGGCCCCGAGTTCAATCCCCAGCAGCACAGAGGCCAGAGTGATGTCTGGTGCTTCCTCTCTTTCTTCCATTCTCATTAATAAATAAATACAATCTTTTAAAAAATAGATAATCACCACATAATTTGTATTTATTAATGTACTGCAGTCCATCTTCGGTGACCAAGGTCCCTTCCTGAAACTCACTGGACAAACAAATCTGTGAAGAACCAGGAGCTGCCTGGCAGAGGTGTCACCCAGGCCTGACGTGCTGCACCAGCAGTGAGTCTGTCAATCACCCGGAGACAGTTTAAGGTCATCTGTGTCATTTATAACATTTACGTATACTTTGAAGTGTTTATTCAATAATGTACTGTGTATTATACTACAGTAATAACAGAGGAAATGAATTGTACTATGGGGTACACAATAAAGTATAAAAATATAAGCAAAAAAAGAAGAAGAATGCTAGTAGTGTGTTTACTGACCCACTCCAGGAACAACACTGAAAGCCTGCAAGCTAGTGGTAACTCTGAGAAGCTGATAAACAAGCAAGCCCACCAAGTCGCAGACGCTACCAGGACGCCATCCTGACTTCCCTGGGCAGATGACCTCACCAGTGTGACCCAGAACCTCACCTGTCCGCAGCCCATACCTCACCAGGGAAAGACAGAAACAGGCTAAGGGTGTGGATACACCTGCCAACATCCATGTCCAGTGGAGAAGCAGTGACAGAAGCCAGACCTCCCACCTCCTGCACCCCCAAAATAATTTTGATCCAGACTTCCAGAGGAGGAGAAATGTTAGGGGAAGATGACCAGAGGGCTCTGAACTCCAATTTCATCAGGACCCGGAGAGAGAAGAGGAAAAAGGAAGGATGTTCAGAAGTAGTAATAGGTGTATGTGTGACTTGAAAAGGAAGAGAAGATAGGACCGGGGAGGGGGGAATGGGCAAATATAGACAAATAGAGACAGGTAGTTGTAGAAATAATAGGTGACCCATATCTGCAACCTTGAGAGAACTGCTGTAGCTTCCAGTGGGGAGGATGGGGATTCAGAACTCTGGTGGTGGGAACAGTGCAGAATTACACCCCTGCTATCTCATAATTTTGTAAATCAATATTAAGTCACTAATAAAATTAAAAATTTTAAAGGCCCCTAATGGCACCATAGCTAAAGAAAGAAAATAATATCAAGAAAATCACCAGAGAAAGTACATATGCAATTCTGAACTGGGTAGATACTCTAATTTGCAGTCATCTGTTTACAAAGATATCCGCATGTACATAGACCTGCACACTTCACGTCTACACTGTTAGACAGTGGGCAGGGAACCACGGGAATTCTGAATTGTGTCCTGATTTTGTGTGTCAGCCCTTCCATCCACTGGCCCACTCTCCCTTAGCACTTGTTGCGTTCCTGTTAGAGTCCATCCTGTCAGGCTCCCAGAGTTGTGAGCCCCTGCAGAACATGAAGAGACAGATCACTCTTTAGTCCCAAGACTGCCCAGTGTCTAAATATTTGCTGAAATGCAGTGAAATCCCAGAGGAATTTAATCTTGAGCAATTTAACCATTCCTCAAGAAATGCAGCCCCCTCTGGAAAACTATCTCCAAGTTTATTTCTAGCATGGTCTGAGAGACTTGCCTGCCAGCAGGCTGGGTAGAGGAGCTAAAATTCTCTAGCCCTAGGCATTTCACAGGCCACTGTTACCACATTAAAATGTCCAAGTAGGCTCACAGGCTGGACACCCAGGGATGTTCACATAAATAGTTCATCTCTTCAAGGACACGTGAAATGAGTCTGTGTCACTCAGAAATTTTGTGACTGCCTTACTCTCTCTGTTCTTGAGAAAACTCCTTAAGATACTTTTTTTTCCTGTTTTCCCAACAGTAAGGACTAAAATGCCTGTCTCCATCTTTGTGGGGGGTTGACAAGAAAGCAGGAGGGAAAGTGACTGATGCATGCTCAAGATGTCACAGAGGCTGCTTTTCTGACTAACAGGCTAGAAAGGGTGCTTGGTATTGATTCCAACCTCGCTTTGATCCTGCCCCTTTGACTTGGCGAGTTTTGACAGAGGGCCTTTTGACAATGCTTAAAAAACAAACCACTAAACTTTCAGCTTTGGGGGAAGAAAAAAAAAACATCAGGTAATGTGAGAAACAGATACAGTCCCTCCCTCCCTGAGGTCACCTCACCCTGGCCTCTGGGATGAGAAAAGATAAGCTCAAAGATGAAGGAGAGGTTGCCTGTGGGGGCTGGGAGTAGGGGAAAGGTCTGGGACAGCAAAAACTTGGGAAAGGGGAGGATCAAAGATGAAGGGGAGGTCTGGGAAGGGGGTGGGGGTCAGAAATGGTCAGGGTAGGAGAGCGACAGGAAGAAGGTCAATTTTAGGGCTGCCTGGCTGCCTGGTACACTCATCAATTGTTCTGGTTTTCCACCACCACCACCCCAGCATCAAAATGTCCTGCTTGGTGAAGAGGAGGGCAGAGACGAAGAAGAAACTCAAGTTAGGTGAACACTGAAGACAGATAAGACATTTTGAAGTCAAATAGTAGAAGTCATTACTCTGGTCAAATTTCACCTCAGATCCCGCTGGGTGAGGTTCCCATGGGCACTGGCCAGAGAGCTCCAGTCACTAGCTCAATCTGTAGGCTATAAAATGCCTGGTGTCTTCTGCATTCCAAGGACAGGAGTTTTCTAAATTAAAATTTTAATAGTGTGTGAAAATAGTTCACTATAGACTTTTAGGATGAGGTAGTGTTTAGAATGTTAGGCCAGAAATCATGCCAGTGTTTTCAGGGACACTGTCTCTTCTGGGAGGGGAAAAAAAAAAGCTGTATTGACTGTTCTGCTTCTCTCCAGATCTCAGAGACTGCACCCAGAAAGTGGGGTCTGAACAGCTTCTCCCACCAGGGAACCAGTCACAGGTGTCTGGGTTTGCAGGCTACGTGTTTTGGAAGCTATATTGATTTGAACAACCCTCAAAGTTCAGAAAGACTCTGGTTAATTCAAGTTCCAGCCTCAACTACACCAGCTCTATGCCATGCAAACTCAGGCCAATGGTTTCACCTCTCTGAACCTCTGATTGCCCAGCTGTTCTTTATAAACCAGCTTAACTTGATGATGCCTTTCAGCTCCAATATTCGTTCAGTGAGAAGATATTCATGGAGCCCGAGGTGGTTCACCCAGTAGAGTGCAAACCTTGCCATGTTCAAGGACCAGGTACCAAGTCCCTGGTCACCACTTGGAAATGCTTTCATGGGGGTAGGTTCATAATGGGTGAGGCAGTGGCACAGTGTCTCAGCTTCTGCCTGTGTTTCTCTATCCCTCTCTTTATTTTTTTAATCTTTTAAAATATTTATTTATTTATTTATTTAAATAGAAACAGAGAAATCAAGAGGGAAGGGGGAGATAGAAGAGGGGAAAAAAGAGATACCTGCAGCTCTGCTTCGCCATTCATGAAGCTTAAAAGAGGAGAGAGATAGAGAGTCGAGTGGTAGCATAGCAGGTTAAGTGCACGTGGTGCAAAGTGCAAGGACCGGCGTAAGGATCCTGGTTCGAGCCCCCGGCTCCCCACCTGCAGGGGAGTCACTTCACAGGCGGTGAAGCAGGTCTGCAGGTGTCTGTCTTTCTCTCCCCCTGTCTTCCCCTTCTCTCTCCATTTCTCTCTGTCCTGTCCAACAATGACGACATCAATAATAACAACAATAATAACTACAACAAGGGCAAAAAAAATAAATAATAAAAAAAATTAAAGAAGAGGAGAGAGAGAGAGTGAGAGAGAGAGAGAGAGGGAGAGAGAGAGAGAGAAAGAGAGAGAGAGAGAGAGAGAACAAGAGCAGAACTATGCAGGGGCAGAAGCCCAATGAAAACTCCAGAGGCCAAAAACAAAAAGTTTGCTAAGCCCCTGCTGCTGGGTGTCAGACACCATCCCAACCTCTGAGGCCACCGCAGGTTCCTCTTCAAGTGGGTTACAATCCAGCTCCCACGTCTTATGACTCCTACGAGGCTGTGAAGAGCAGGCCTTCCATATCCTCGGCTGACTCATGGGCTCAGAAGGCCCCTGCCCAACTTATTTAAAAATATTCATTAAAGATGGAATTAGAGAGCCAGGTGGTGGCGCACCTGGTTAAGTGTTCACATTAGAGTGTGCAAGGATCTGGGTTCAAGCCCCCAGTCCCCATCTGCAGGAGGAAAGCTTTACAAGTAGTGAAGCAAGGCTGCAGGTGTCTCTCTGGTCTCTCTGTCACCCCTCCCTCTTGATTTCTGACTGTCTCTATTCAATAAATAAATAAAGATAATCAGAAATAGTTAAAAGAAAGGAAAAGAAGATGGAATTAGGTAAAATGAGGTCATTAAGGTGGGAATTTAGACAGACATGTGCATACAAGCTGACATCATGTGAGAAGGCAGAGATCAGGGTGAAACTTCCATAAGCCAAGAATCACCAAATGGTGCCAGAAAGCTACCAGAAGTCTGAAGAGGCCTGGAAAAGGTTCTCTCTCATAGCTCTCTGAAGGAACCAGCCCAAACCAGCTCCTTCTCTGAAGGAACCAGCGCCTTGATCTTGAGACTAAGACCTCCAGAACTGTGAGAAGACCAGTTCCTGCAGGTTAAGCCACCTGGCCTGCAGCACGTGGTAACACCAGCCCAAAAATCTGAACACCCAGAGCCTGACTTTACCTCACTGGTCGCCATGGGGAGACTCAGAAGCTTCCAGACGGTCATCGGTTTGCTTTTCTATTCAACAGATCAGACATCCTGGAGGAATGCATGAACACAGAAGGCATAGCCCTGGGCCTAAGAGAGAGTGTATCGGGGAGGGTTTCCCATGTGTTGCACCCAGGGTCAGGCCCTGACACCAAGTGAGAGGCGCTATGGTGCTGGAGTAGGCCCTGGTGTTCTCTCTAAATGACTCGGCCTGCTGGGAGTGATGCAAGGCCTGGAAGCCACAGGACGGGGAAACAGACTGTCTTCCCTTCCCGGAGATCACAGAAAGGCAAAGGCTTTGTCACGGTACAGTTTTCAAAGCACTTAAACCAGCAGGCTCCTGGGGGGCCGGGTGGTGGCGCACCCAGTTAAGCACACATAGTACTTTGCACAAGAACCTGGGCTGGGGTGCTGGCTGCAGTGGGTCCATGAGTGACGAAGCAGGTCTGCACGTGTCTCTCTTTCTCTCTACCGCCTCTCCCTTCTCAATTTCTCTCTGTCTTATCGAATAAAGTGGGTGGGGTGGGGGGTTGGGAGGTGGGGGTGCAGGGGGGAGTGGCTGCCAGGAGCAATGAATTTATAGTGCAAGCACCAAGCCCCAGCAACTGGAGGCAACAACAACAAATATATATATATATATATATATATACATAACAGACTCTCATAGACACTCCCCCACCCCCAGTCTTAGACTGAGCTTGGAAAGGGGTTATTCAACTGTGCAGATCAGAACAGGGAGTCCTGAAGGGCTGGTGACCTGTCCTTAGCACTGAGCTACAGGGGGAGGGAAAGCAAATGCAGCAAGATAGATCCCCAGCACTCAAGGTTTTTGCTGGGTTTGTTTCCCTCTGTTTTGCTGCCTTCTGACTTCTGGGAGCATCTTGCCTTCCTGGCAAGCAGAAACCACTGCACTGATGCAACTGGAAATAAGCTGCTAGCCTCCAAGTTCTGCCTCAAGAAAGCTCCTGAAGGCATGAAGGGAGACCAGCCAGGGAGCCTGGGGAGGGGCCACTCTGATGTGTCTCTCGGTCCCTTTCCTGCTGCACTTGTGGCCTCCAGCCCTCCTTGCCTTCTCCCTGCCCCCCACGGCCCGGACCAGCCGCTTCTACCTGGTAACGGTGCCACCCCGTGTTGTCAAAACAGCAAGCAGCTGGAAGGGATTCCAGAATGAAGTCCATGTGCCTCTGCAGCCTTCTGAGTGACTGTGACTACAGCAGCTAAACCCGCTAATGTGCTAAGCATTTCTGGCAGGGCCAGGAGGCAGGGCTGGTATTTGGGGAGCTGGGAGGAACCTGGAGGCATCATCCTTGGCAAGTAGAGAAATGAGGTGGAGGCGAGGGGAACCTCCCCACAACACTTCCCATGAAGTCATCCACGGCTGCCCGCAGGAGCGCTCACATGGGCAGGGGACGCTCCACCTGCTAGCTGGGGCTGGGGCTGGGGGCTGGGAAGGGAACTCTCAGGCAGTGGGGTGAGGGCCCTTTAAATGCAAGCTGTGGGGGGTCCATCTCTGCTGAGGAAGAAGAGCGTGCAGTGCCGTCCATGAGACTGGACAGTCGGGGCTGGGCCCATCTCTGTTTGCCGGTGAGTTGTGAGGAGACAGCAGGCAGTGGGGGTCCATGGTGACCAAACAAAGCGTGAGAAACAAGTTTCCACAGGCAAACAGGCCGGACTCCCTGTGCGGAGCCTCAGGACACAGATTCCTGCAAGTGACCGGGGGCCTCACAGGGCATGGGGTAGAGTTGGGCACCACAGGAACTTTCTGCCTCTTTTCCCATTCATCCCCTCCATGGTGTCCCTATTTTTTCAGGGGCTCTTTTGAAAGTGCTTTGAAATACAGAGTCGAGGCAGCCTGGGAGGTGGCACAGTGTATAAAGCGTTGGATCCTCAAGAGCAAGGTCCTGAGTTTGATCCCTGGCACTGCACATGCCAGAGTGATACTCTGGCATGCTCTCATTTGTTAATAAGTAACCTGGTGGGGGTCGGGCGATAGCACAGCAGGTTAAGCACATGTGGCACAAAGCACAAGGACCGGCATAAGGATCCCGGTTCGAGCCCCCGGCTCCCCACCTGCAGGGGAGTCGCTTCACTGGCGGTGAAGCAGGTCTGCAGGTGTCTGTCTTTCTCTCCCCCCTCTGTCTTGCCCTTCTCTCTCCATTTTTCTCTGTCCTGTCCAACAATGATGAAATCAATAAAACAACAATAATAATAACTACAAGATAATAACTATAACCCTAACCCTACAACAATAAAACAACATAAACAATACAACAACAATAAAAAAGGGCAACAAAAGGGAAAATAAATAAAAATATAAAAAAATACATAACTGGTTTAAAATGCATGAGCCCTGAAAGTGAATGAGGCATCCAGTGTGCAACCAAGACAAGGTCCTGGCATTCCTTTGCCTCCAGTAGGTTCAACTCACTTCTCAAAGAATTCTGGGGGCTTAAAACAGTATGAAGGGAAATTCGGGGGCCTGAGAGTCATGGCTGGTGATGAATTTTTTCCTGGGGAGACATTTGGTGATAACGTGAGAGGCAAAGCAGTGAGCTCAGGTGGGGGGGGGGTGGAAGGTGGGATGTGGGGGGTCCACTCTGGAAACATATAAGCCCGTAAAACCCTGACAGGATTCCATCTGGAGGGGGAAAACTCAACTGATGGAAAGTGCTGAGAGCTTGCAGCTTTTAAAGCCCTTCTAGCAAACGGCTCTGTGGGTGCTTTGCAAACCCTGACCACGCAGCCAGTCAGCCACAGCCAGGCCCACAGCACAAAGAGGTTTTTTTTGTTTGTTTGTTTTGCTAACTCAGAACAAACCCACTTACAAGCGTGGAGTCCTCACTTCCCCCTGGTAGCCATCCCTTTCCTGTCCATGTGCCGCCTGCCTTCTTCAGAGATGTAATTCTCTCATGGCCCTAAGGGGGAAGCCTGCAGAAGCCCCAGGGCCAGCCAGCTGGGCTACCACCTGACTCTAGGTGATGCATTCAATCTTTTTTTTTTATGTTTAGCTTTTTTTTAATATTTATTTATTTATTCCCTTTTGTTGCCCTTGTTGTTTTATTGTTGTAGTTATTATTGTTGTTATCTTTGTTGGATAGGACAGAAAGAAATGGAGAGAGGGGTGAAGACAGAGAGGGGGGAAAGAAAGATAGACACCTGCAGACCTGCTTCTCTGCCTGTGAAGCAACTCCCCTGCACGTGGGGAGCCGGAGGCTTGAACTGGGATCCTTATGCCGGTCCCTGCGCTTTGCGCCACGTGTGCTTAATCCGCTGTGCTACCGCCCGACTCCCAATACATTCAATCTTTATGAGTCTTGTTTGTTTGGTTTTTGTTTGTTATATGCACAAATAGAAATACTAAAGTTGCAGCTGAGAAGCTGGTGGGAGGATTAGAGATCCCGGATTCAAGGTGCCAGGCACAGAATCAGGGCTGGAGATCTACGGGGACAGGACGCCCCTCTTCTCCCTCACTCTCTTCTCAGTAGGTCTTCCAGTCCCACAGTGAGTGGGAAGAGGACACCAATCAGCCAGAGTTTAAAAACTGGGAAGGCAAAGGCTACTTGTATTCAACAACCACTCACTAGTTCAGAGCTCCCCGGGCCCAGAATAGCACTCCCTACCCACACCATTGCTGTCCTCCATTTCCTCCAGATGACAGTCTCTCATCTGGGAGACTTAGTCCAGCAGGGCTACTGTGCCTCCCACCTCTCTGAGGGTGCCATCCATGTTCTTTTTTACACCCTGAAGAGCTCCATTCAATAGACCATCTTGTGAACAGTGTCCTTGAAGTCCATCAGCGGTGCTACCCTGCTAATACCCTTCCTCTGCATTGCCCCCATGAGAAAGTTGTGTGAGGCTTTTCTGGCCTCTTTGGGTTTTTCCATTTTTATTTTACTGGATACAGACAGAAACCAAGAAGGGTAGGGGAGATAGAGAGGGAAAGGGAGAGACACTACAGCACTGCTTCTCTGCTGTGAAGCTTTCCCCCTGCAGTGACTCCATAGTTACACGCCCAGAAGTCCCTAAATTTTCCCCCCTGCAAGTGGAGACTGGGGGTTTGAACCTAGGTCTCTGGCCTCCTTTTTTTAATGCCAATAAAAGTTCATTTGTACGTCTGTCATCGTATGTGTGTGGGGGGGAGAAATCTAGTAGGGATTGGATCTTATCTTCATAAAATACACAGACCCTAACACAAAGCTAATTAGTTAATGAGACCAACACTACCTCATTACCCCAACCTGTCAAAAATATTACCAAAGGGTAGAGAGATAGATTAATAGTTATACAAAATGACTTCCATGCTTGAGTCACTAAAAGTCCCATGTTCAGTCCTCAACACCACCATAATCTGGAGCATTTCAATACTCTGGTGTAAAGTGTGTGTGCGTGTGCATGTGCGTGTGCGTGTGCGTGTGTGTGTGTGCAAAATAGCTTCTACTTTATTTATTTATTTGTTTGTTATTGGATAGAGACAGAGAGAAACTGAGGGGGGAGACAGAGAGGGAAAGAGACAGAGACACCTGCAGCCCTGCTTCACCACTCATGAAGCTCCCCCCTGCAGGTGGGGACCAGAGATTTGAACCTGGGTCCTTGCTTGTGTAATGTGTGTGCTTAACCAGGTGCACCACCACCTGGCCCCTCAAAATAACTTTTATCATAAAAACCTGACCTCACATCCTATATCTAGATTAACTCAAAATAGATCATATAGCTAAATATAAAAACTAAGACTACAAAGCGTCTCAAACACTTTGAAGGAAATCTTTGGGGCCTCAGGTGAATAAAGGAGTTCCTATATATATATATATTTTCCCTTTTGTTGCCCTTGCTGCTTTCCACTGTTGTTGTAGCTATCATCGTAGTTGCCATTGATGTCGTCGTTGTTGGATAGGAAAGAGAGAAACGGAGCGAGGAGGGGAAGACAGAGACGGGGAGAGAAAGACAGACACCTGCAGACCTGCTGCACCGCCTGGGAAGCGACTCCCCTTGCAGGTGGGGAGCCGGGGGCTCGAGGATTTCTTAGGACACAAAAAGCATGAGCCATAGGAGAAAATTTTGCTCATAATTTAAAACATATACTCTTTGAACAACATCAATATGAAAAATAAAAACAGAAGCCAGTCTAAGAGAAAGCACTGGGAAGACAGATACCTGATAGAGGACATCTAAAACATTCTTGAAACTCAATAATCAGAAGACAAATGACCCAATTTTTTTTAATGGTCAAAAGAACTAAACAGACATTTCACAAAAGAAGCAAGGCAGATGGCCAAAAAGCCTATGGGGGGAAAAAAAAGTTCAACATCATTTCATTAGTCATCAGGAAAAATGTAATTAAAAGCACAGTGAGACAGCACTAAACTTTCATTAGAATGACCAAAATTAAAAAGACTGACAGTGCCAAGTGCTGGGAAGGACGGAGAATAACTGGATCTCTCACACTAAAGAACACGGTCACTTGTCCAGAAGTTTCTTGTAATCCCAGTCCTAGGGATTTGCCCAAGAGAAAGTGGAAACATATGTCCACACAAATATACAGAAAATGTGCATGAACACGTGTGTGTTCATAGTGGTTTCATTCATAACAGCCAGAACTTGGAAACAACCCAAATGTTCATCAGTTGGTCAATGAAGAAGCAAGTTAGGCTATATCCACACATGCAGCCACACAAGGAAACTGGAGTGTGTTGTATTTGTTTCTTGCTGCTGCTATGACAAATTATTACAAACTTAGTGACTTGGAAATAATACAAATCTGCTCTCTTCAGGGCCGGGCGGTGGCACACCCAGCTAAGTGTGCACAGTACGAAGCACAAGGATCCATGTTCAAGCCCCAACACCCCACCTGCAAGGGGTCTTCTTGGTGAGTGGTAAAGCAGGTCTGCAGGTGTCTTTCTCTCTCCCTATCTAACCCCCCTCCTCTCTCAATTTCTCTCTGTCCTATCAAATAAAATGAAAAAAAAAAAATATGCCTGCCAGGAGCAGTGGATTCATAGTGCTGGCACCAAGTCCCAGCAATAACATTGGAGGTGTGGCTATATAGCATAACGGTTATGCAAAGAGACTCTCATGCCTGAGGCCCAGAAGTTCCAGGTTCAATCCCCTACACCACCATGAGCCAGAGCTGAGCAATGTTCTGTAAATAAATAAATATATAAAAGGGGGCAAGTGATAATAACCCAGGAGCAAAAAAAAAAAAAAAAAGGTTTTTTTTTTTACTCTCTTCAAACTCTGGAGATAAAAAGTCCAAAATCAATTTCACTGGGCTAATAGCAAGATGTCAGCAGCCCTGATCTTTCTGGAGGTTCTGAAAAGAAAATGCTTCCTTTCCCTTTGTTCAGCTTTTTAGAGACCATACGTTCCTTCCTGAAAGCTAGTAACACCTTCTAATTTCTATCTCCCTCCAGCCTCTGCTTGAAGGAGCAGGAGTCTGACTAGATGCACAGAGGCATACTGACTGTGAAGGACTTATAGTAGTTCCATTATCTGACATTTTAAAGGTAAGAAAAATAATCTTCAGGGGCCAGGGAGCTGGCTCCGTAGTAAAGCATGTGCCTTGTATGCAGAGCACCCTAACTTCAATCCCAGCACCACATGAGAGAAGGACAAAGATAAAACAAATAAAATTCCCTGGTCTCTTTCTCTCTTACTTTCTCTCTCTCATAAATAAAGTGAAAACTGAACCTAGTAGGAGAGCATATGTTTCGCATGAGTGAGACTCTGATTTTTATTTCATTAATCCAGTTGATTTTAAATTTAAAAAAAAAAGAGGTATTTCTTAAATAGAAAAAAGGATAGGGTAGATAGCATAATGGTTACACAAAGAGACTCCATGCCTTGAGGCTTTGGAGTCCCAGGTTCAATCCCCTGCACCACCATAAGTCAGAGACGGGCAGTGCTCTGGTGGAAATAAAGTAAAATAATGAAGAGAAAAGGGAAATGAAATTGAGAGTCAGATAAATCAAGTCCTTCATCCCTCAGACCCAGGATGTGGTAAAAATCACGTTCAAATGCAAGGCTTCTAAGTCCAGATGGAAAGTTTCTCCCAGTACATATGAGCCTTGGTCCTTTCTCACCTTGACCTTGGAGTGGCCAGCTCAGAGCCTTACACCCCTCCCCCACCTCCCTGCTCTGGGACCCTCACTGCTCAGGGCCCAGCCCTGATCTGGTGAAGAGATAAACTCAGTAAGATGGATATTTACAACCTGCTTCAAATTTCTCTGCACACTTTCACTGGGATTGTTTGATTTAAACCCCCCGACACACACACACACACACACACACACACACACAGCATGAGGCAGATAATATCTGTATCTGATGCTGTAGGAGGCGAGATATTCTCACCCCACTTAGCAGATAAGAAAGCAGGGGCACTGTCAGTGAGAAAGGACTGACCACACTCACAAAGTGACAGAAGTCCAGACCTGAGTCTGCCAGACTTCCCCTCAGCACACCACAAAGGGCTGTCACTGAGAGAACAGCACTGGGGCCTTCTGGCTATTTCAGCTGGACCTTCCTTCTCTGGAGTGAGAGCTTTCACTTGCCACAACACACATCTGGTAATTAGGTAAAAATACTTTGGAAACTTTAAAATATGCAAAATATAAGGAGATCTTTGAACTGTATTCTCAAGGCAAGTCACCATTTCTCTCTAAAAGTTGTTGACAATCTCCCTCCGATCCCCCTGAAAGCCGATTCTGTCTACCTAAAACTTCAACTTGAATTGGATCTCAAGGTCCATCCTTAATCCCATCCTCACCGACGATGGCCCAGCCCTCACCCGACATGGTTCTCAGTAGCAACCACAATCAGAACCCGCCTGAAGCACAGCTCTGATCACACCTCTCAGCACGTGAGGCCCAAGTGGACAGAACCTGGGGCTCCTCCCCTCCCCCCCCCCCCCCCCCCCGGCAGCCCCAAGTCAGCACCCACAGACAATCCTCCGCACCTCCTCCTCGCTCGGCACACTCACGCACTTCCACTCTCCAGCATTCTGTGTCTTCCTACCTCATGTCCCCACTAGAATCCCCCGTTCACACTGTTTAACTACCTGGATGGGGGGTCTAGTAAGTTCCTCAACTCCTAATAAGCCCAAGTATACTCCAAGCCAAACAAAGAATGGGTAAAAGGAAAGCCAAGTAATCACCATCTAGTAGACAGCCTCAGTGAGTCTGACAGCTGAAGACAGACATGTTTGACTTCTAAGCCAAACGGCACTGGAGTAAACAGAGGGGAGCAAAAAGGAATAATGGTTAACATCTACTTATTTTAACTGAATAGTAGTAAAACAAATAAGCCTTGGACTTGGCTTCCTATAATACTCACACAAATAAATAACTAAATGAATAAATAAAATAGCACCATTGGATCATAAACTTAAATACCAAAATTATAACACTTCCAGCAGACAGAGGTCAAACACATCCCTTGCACATATAAGGCTCCAGGGTCAATCCCTGGCCCACCATTTATAACCACAGCCTACTGTCTCTGTCTGTCTCTCTTTCTCATAATCAACTAGCTAGCCATGCAAATAAATTCTTTAAAATTATAAAACTTCCAAAAGGAAACTCTTAAATATAGGCACAGATTCTTAGGACACAAAAACAAAAACTGCAAAAGGAAAAAAATCAATTTACGCTCCATCAAAAACTGTCTGCTCTTCAAAAGATATTACTAAAGAGAGGAGGACTAGCTGTACAACAATATCAGAACAATTAATGCCTCTGAAGTGAACAGCTAAAATGATCTGAGTGGCATCTTTTAAGGCACACGTACTTGACCGCAGTGTTTTGAAAAAGCACTGTTTAGAACATGAATAGTCATGTGACAGGCTGAAATTCAGCATGTTCCAAGTGCATATATGTGACATCTATGTAAGGAGCAGTAGTGATTCAGCATGTTCCAAGTGCATATATGTGACATCTATGTAAGGAGCAGTAGCGATTCAGCATGTTCCAAGTGCATATATGTGACATCTATGTAAGGAGCAGTAGCGATTCAGCATGTTCCAAGTGCATATATGTGACATCTATGTAAGGAGCAGTAGCGATTCAGCGATGAGAAGACGATTCATTTTTAACGGACAGATTTGAACAAACTCTTCACAAAAGACAGACATCCCATAACTACATGAAAATATGCTCAATATAATTAATCATCAGGAAAATGCACATTGAAACTAGAAGACAGTGCTTATATCAACTAAAAGGCTAAATTTTAAAAGGTTGATAATATCAAGTGCTGGTGATATTATCAAACACTCGTGTTTCTGATGCTAGTATGAGACGGTACAGCACTTCAGGAAAGAGTCCTTAGTAGCTTATTAAAAACATGCACCTGCCATACTGCTAAGAAATTTCATCCCTAAATATTTACCCAAGAGAGGGGGGTGGAGTTGTGTTGACAAAAAGACATATACAGATGATCACAGCAGCTTCATCTGTGATGCCGAAAAACTGTATTTATAGAGAAATGACCCAGACGTCCATCTACGGGTGCGCACATAAGAATCATAGTGTATTCATCTATAATATGAACTATATGACCCTCACCGTACAACAGTATATTCTATTCATACTGTTTACAATATTTATATCACAAGATGTATATCAAAATATATGTGTAAATCTATAAATTTATACAGATTTATAAATTAATGTAAAATACTCCTTCCAGGAGCCTGCTATAGGACAGGCAGGAGGAAGGGGTCAGGCGGTAGTGCAGCGGGTTAAGCACAGACAGTACAAAGTGCAAGGACCCACGCAAGAATCTCAGTTCAAGCCCCCGGCTCCCCACCTGCCAGAGGGTCACTTCACAAGCGGTGAAGCAGGTCTGCTGGTGTCTGTCTTTCTCTTCCCCTTTCTATCATCCCCTCCTCTCTCCATTTCTCTTTGTCCTATCCAAAAAAAAATTTTTTAAATGGCCACAGGAGCAATGGACTTGTGATGCAGGCACAGAGCCCCAACAACAACCCTGGAGGCAAAAAATAAGTAAAATAAAGACTTTCATGCCTGAGGCTCTGAGGTCCCAGGTTTAATCTCTAGCACCTCCATAATCCAGAGTTTATCAGTACTATGGTCTATTTCTCTTTTTTTATATATACTTTATTGAGAGGATTAATGGGTTATAGTTGGCAGTGAAGTACAGTAGTTGGTACATGTATAACAGTTCTCAGTTTTCCACAAACACTCTAGCCACCCACCTAGGCTATGTATCTTTCTTTCTCTACATATCTCTCATTAAAAATACATAGTAAACCAGGTGGCAACACACCCAGTTGAGTGCACACATTACCATGTGCAGGGATCTAGGTTCAGACCCCCAGGCCCATTTGCAAAGGAGAAGTTTCACAGTGAAGCTTTGTTGCCGGTATCTCTCTCTCTTTTTCCCTCTCTATCTCCCCCTACTCTCTCACTTCCTCTCTGTCTCATCAAATAAAAAGAAAAGGTTTATTTTTTTAAGATTTTTAACATTTATTTCCTTTTTGTTGCTCTTGTTGTTTTTATTGTTGTTGTAGTTATTATTGTTGTTGTTATTGATGTCATCATTGAATAGGACAGAGAGAAATGGGGGGGAGACAGAGAGGGGGAGAGAAAGATAGACACCTGCAGACCTGCTTCACCGCCTGTGAAGCGACTCCCCTGCAGGTGGGGAGCCAAGGGCTAAAACCGGGATCCTTACGCCGGTCCTTGAATACTACTGCCCGCCCCTCCCCTTGTTGTTAGCTATTTTATTCACAATTGCCAAGGAGTAGAAGTAACCTAAACTTCCACTGACAGACATCTGGGTGAAGAAGATAGGAGTCATATATTCAATAAAATAACTACCCTGCCATGTAAAACAGTGATACTGCGTCCTTCTGAGCAAAATGGATGGGGCTGGAGGTGATTATACTTAGTAAAGGAAGGAAGTGAAAAGCAGTGTCCAGATGGTTTCACGCTTATGTGGAATATAGGGAACTTAAACATATGAACTTGCAAAAAGGAAAAAAAAGAGTAGCCCGACTATCTCTGAGACTTGGTGAGAACTATGATGGTCACCGTCAGTGGTGGGGGAGTCTCACAGAATTGGCGGCGGGTGTGATATGGAGCTATGCACTGATGTCTTATAATCATGTGGGCCACGATGAAATCACTAATAAAGCTTTCTAAATAGAAAATGATCACGCAGCTAAAATATAAATGCCCTTAATCCATTTATAATGAACTGATCAAATTTTACAATTCCTCCAAATTTTGTATGTTTAACTTGTGGTTTGGAAGCTGTTTAAGAAAACAGAATATTTTTATTGACTTGCCATTGGTTTATAAAATTATAAGATGTCAGGAGCACAGGCGTGTGTGTGTGTGTGTGTGTGTGTGTGTGTGTGGTATGGTGTGTGTGTGGTGGGGTGGGGTGCGGTGTGGTATGTGTGTGTATGTGTGTATGTATGTGTGTGGTGTATGTGTGTGTATGTGTGGGTGTGGTGTGGTGTGTATATGTGGTGTGTGTGTATGTGTGTATGTATGTGTGTGGTGTGTGTGTGGGTGTAGTGTGTATATGTGGTGTGTGGTGTGGTGTGGTGTGGTGTGTGTGTGTGTGAGGTGTATGTGTGTGTGGTGTGGTGTGTGAATGTGTGTGTGGTGTGGTGTGCTATAGTGTGTGTGTGTGTGTGGTGTGATGTGGTGTGTGTATATGTGTGTGTGTGTGGTGTATGTGTGTGGTATGCGTGTGTGTGTGTGTGAGGTGTATGTGTATGTGGTGTGGTGTGTGAATGTGTGTGTGGTGTGTATATGTGTGTGCGGTGTGTGTGTGGTGTGGTGTGGTGTGGTGTGGTGTGGTGTGGTGTGGTGTGGTGTGGTGTGGTGTGTGTGTGGTGTGGTGTGGTGTGGTGTGGTGTGGTGTGGTGTGGTGTGTGTGGTGTGATGTGGTGTGTGTGTGTGTGTGGTGTGTGTGTGTGTGGTGTGGTGTGTATGTGTGTGTGGTGTGGTGTGTGTATATGTGTGTGTGTGGTGTATGTGTGTGTGTGTGTGGTGTATGTGTGTGTGTGTATGTGTGGTGTGGGGTGTGGGGTGTGTGTTTGTGTGTGTGTGGTGTGGGGTGTGTGTGTATGTGTGGTGTATGTGTGTATGTATGTGTGGTGTATGTGTATGTGTGTGTGGTGTGGTGTGGTGTGGTGTGTGTGTGTGTGTGGTGTGGGGGGTGTGTGTGTATGTGTGGTATATGTGTGTATGTATGTGTGGTGTATGTGTGTGTGGTGTGGTGTGGTGTGGTGTGGTGTGTGTGTGTGTGTGTGTGTGTGTGTGGCGTGGGAGTGTGTGTATGTGTGGTGTATGTGTGTGTGTATGTGTGGTATGTGTGTGTGGTGTGTGGGGTGTGGGGTGTGTGTGTGTGTGGTGTGGTGTGTGTGTGTGTGTGTGGTGTGGGGTGTGTGTGTATGTGTGGTGTATGTGTGGTGTGGTGTGTGTGTGTGGTGTGTGGGGTGTGGGGTGTGTGTGTGTGTGTGTGTGTGTGTGGTGTGTGTGTGTGTGCGTGTGTGTGTGTACACTCACCATAAACATCAACAAATTTTCTCTTCCCCTCCACCACTCGCACACACTCCGCCTCACACTGTTGCCTCTGATAACCAGCATAGTGTTCAGAGTCTAGGAGGTAAGTTGGTTACAATGCCGCCTTCATGTGCTTTCGTTACCTATATCGGACACAGGAGTGAAAGCACCTGGCTGTCCTTCCCTCTGTGTTTCACTTCTCATAACCACCTCCAGATTCATCCACTTTGTCTTTAGTGACACAATGTCATCTTTGTTCATGACTGAGTAGTGTTCCACTGAGTATATATCTCCTAACTTTCTCACCCACTCAGCCATCAGTGGATATGCAGGTTCACTTCTTATTTTGGCTATTATGAATCATGTAGCGGTGAACATAGAGCTGCATGTATCCTTTTGAATCAGTGCAGAAATAGGGTCCCTGTGGCTCTAACTAGCTGAAGTGAGATCGTGTAGGTGGGCCTTTGTTGATACGCCTCACATCCTGATGTAAAGCAGGAGTGCGGACAGGGAAGGAGACGCAGAGATGAGCCCCGTGTCTCACATGGTGAAGGCACTGCTCCTGCAAGCCAGCAAACACCCTAGATTCCAGCAGGGCTCCAGATGCTACGAGATACCATGCAGCAGCGCTCGCTCACAGCTGTAGGAACAGAACTCACCAACACCCTGGACTTGAACTTCTGGCACCCACAACTACATGGCGATCCATTTCCATCGCTGGAGCCATTCAACTTGTGGCACTTTGTTACAGTAGCCTGCACAGATGAGTACAGGAAGCAGTACTGACGTGAAATCAAACAGAAAGGGACAAGTTCACAAAGATCAAACCAACCATCTTAGAAAGAAACACCTGCCACTATCTTGTCCCATAAATAAACCATCACTGATCCCCATACCCGCAAATGCCTACACATTCTTTATCAAGCACATTCTCATCCTCTCTCTCTCTCTCTCTCTCTCTCTCTCTCACACACACACACACACACACACACACACAGTTTGCAAATTTATTTGGCAGTTCTTGCAGGAGGGTGCAATGACTACAGAGATCAGCAGCTCTCCTGGGGCAAGCCATCCTCGAGGAAGAAGTGCACAACTGTGGGAGGGGCACACATGGACCAGTGAGGGGGAAGAGGACGGACAGGTGCCTGCCAATCAGATCAGTCGAATCAACCCTGGCAATCAACGGGGTGACAGAGGTCGCAGCCAGACCACCCTCATGCCCCACACAATTTGAAGATGCAAAACCACAAATCAAAACATCTGACTTTACTATAATCCCAAGCATTCCCAAGGCACCACTCACCTAAGGGAAGATGACAGGGAAACTGAGTCATTGCCCAGAATCCCATGGTGATGACTCAAAGGCCCAGGAAGTCATACCCCTCTTATCCTATGGTTTTTGTCAGTGTTTCCTTTTTATAAATAAAAAATTTTTTAAAAAGGGAGTCGGGTGGTATCACAGCAGGTTAAGCACACATGGCGCAAAGCGCAAGGACCGGCGTGAGGATCCCGGTTCGAGCCCCCGGCTCCCCACCTGCAGGGGAGTCGCTTCACAGGCGGTGAAGCAGGTCTGCAGGTGTCTGTCTTTCTCTCCCCCTCTCTGTCTTCCCCTCTTCTCTCCATTTCTCTCTGTCCTATCCAACAATGACGACATTAATAACAACAACATTAATAACGACAATAAAAAACAACAAGGGCAACAAAAGGGAATAAATAAATTTTTTTTATTATTTTTAAAAGGCCCAGGAAGAAAAGAACGTGTCTGAAAAGTGTATAGCTAGACAGGCAGAGATGGAGAGTGTGAGGCAGATAGAAAATAGCCCAGAGAAAAATCCCTGATAGCTCTAGTGACTGTTTTATCTGTGGATTAGAAATTACCCATCTCATCTATGCCCCAGGCAGCTTCAGAAAAGAAGCTACAGCCTTCACAGCTGCACTGCTGGTCTATCAACAACTAAGGACCCTATGGGGTGCCCAGCTGTGCACCAAACAGCGATGTTCAGAGAGAAAGAAGGAGAGAGAACTGACAGCAGGGCCCTGCACCATCTGCCTTCCCCATGCTTCCAGCAAGGGTGGCAGACCCCCACAAAGACCTCACCAAACTCCCCAGCAGACTTTGCACCCATCAGACTAGAATCTCCTTTCCAAAGGCCTTTTCTTTACTCATTCCTATTAATGCCAAGACAAAAAAAAAAAAAAAAATGCGAAACAGAAGTACATAAAAGCAAGACCAAAATTCTGGTCATAAAAGCCAAGCTGAAGGAAGGGTGTGTGCAAGAGTGGTGATTTTTTTTTTTTTTTTTTTTGCCTCCAGGGTTATCACTGGGGCTCAGTGCCTGCATTACAAATCCACTGCTCCTGGAGGCCATTTTTTTTTCCCATTGTTCGTTGTTATTGTTGTCATTGTTGGACAGGACAGAGAGAAATAGAGAAGAAGAGGGGAAGACATAGAGGGGAAGTGAAAGAGAGACACCTGCAGACCTGCTTCACCGCCTGCAAAGCGGCCCACTTGCAGGTGGGGAGCTGGGGGCTCGAGCTGGGATCCTTGTGCGGATCCTTGCGCTTCGCACTAGGTGCGCTGTGATACTGCCCGGCCCCCAGAGGTGAATTTTAGATGGAAATGTTTCCACTCACGAACTCTTTCAATGAAGTTTCAAAGAGGCAGCTATCTAAACCCCACGTGGTCCAGATTTTGCTCAGCCAAACTTCCCCACCGTGCTCCAAGGGGTGTCCATAGTTACTAGGGTATCTGCTGCAAGTATGAAAACTGGCTTCTCTCTCTCTTATTCTTCTTCTTCAAAGAACTGAGAGATGGGACCGCAGAGATGAGCTCTCATGCCATAGAAAGTGCTTGCAGGGGAAGCCAGGGGAGAAAAAGACCTCCACACGGCATGCAAGGACTCGCGGGCTCATTTCACCCCACATCTCAGCTATTATGCATTCCCAACCGGCTTGGACAACATCCAGAGAGACTCCAGGCTGGTGAGTCTGTGAATGTGAGACAGAGATAAGCAATGCAGAGAGGGGGAGCTTGCCCACAGTTATATATGGGCTGTGGCACTGCCGTAGCAAGGAGCCAAGGGAACCTTCCATTTCCAAGGCATTGCCGCACTCAGTCCTGCTCCCAGGATTAAGAATTGTCTTTCTTGGCTTCCTCCCGCTCCCTGAAACATAGCTAAGCAGTTAGTTACCTTGAGAATGTGAAATGCCTGAGGTTTGGATGTGGGATTTTGTTTGTTTGTTTAACGTACGGAAATCACATTGACCCTGGAAACTTGTAATAAAATAGGGAGACTAGGAAACTCCATTCTTTTCTGAAGGGGTCAGTCTTCAACCCTCCTTAGCAGAGAGTGTGCCTTGGGAGCTCAGAGAGAGGTGGGCTCCCTCCCGGAAGGAAAGGAAAGGAGGAGGAGGCTGGGCCTTTGGGAAAAGGGTAGGTGCACTTGAGATAAACAGAAATGGAAGAAAGACCTCCCTGGAGAGGGAGTGACTGGCTGACTGGCTGACTGGCTGACTGAAGAAGCGCCTTGGTGGGGGGCGCAGGGGCTGGGAGGTGGCACATCGGGTTAGCGCACGTGTCACAGGTTCAAGGCCCAGGCTCATCTGCTGGGGGAGAGCCTCGCAAGTGGTGAGGCAGTGGCGCAGGTGTTGCGCTTTCCCTTTCCCTGTCTCCCCCTCCTTTATCTCCATCTCTGTCAAATAATTCTTCTTAATTTTTATTGTCTTTATTTGATAGAGACAGCCCGATATCAAGAGGAAAGTGGGGATAAAGAGGAAGAGAGACGTGGGAGACACCGCAAGACTGCTCCACCACTCACGGGGCTTTCCCCCTGCAGGTGGGGACTTGAACCAGGTCCTTGCACACTGTAACATGTGCGCTCAACCAGTGCGCCACCACCCGGCCCCTCAAATACTTTTTTTAATTAAAAAAAAAAAAAAAGAGGTATCTCAGGACATGGAGGGGTTGGCAGTGGGCACGTACCAACCATCAAAGCAACCCTGGTATACTGCTATGCCTGTCCTTTCTGCACTTCCAAAGAGCAAAATCCAGCAACACGGCACCAGCAAAGTCTAGAAGAAAGGAATGTCTGACCCAAGCCTTGCCCCAGGGTCAGACGCCTGGAAAAAATTCCTGGGATTATTCAGTGTTGTCAGAGATGGAGTTGGAGCCACCCTGGCTGAAAGGAGAGGGGCTTTTAGACAGGGGCTGCCAGGTCTGGACTGTGGCAAGCCGAGGACGCTTCCGTGTCTCCGAGTCTTTGTCTTCGTTGTACACCAGTCTGGAGCTCCTTCCCTTTCTCCGCCCTGTTCACTGGAACCCTCGGGAGCCCTCCCGTCCTCATGCGGCAAGTCTCCGCTACCCTTGACACTCCTGCAGCAAGTCTCTGCTGGTCTCTGTCTCTGTGTACACTCTACCTGCCTCATCTTACAGTCTGTCTCCCCTTCATAGATAAGCTCCTGCAGCAAGTCTCTGCTGGTCTCTGTCTCTGTGTACACTCTACCTGCCTCATCTTACAGTCTGTCTCCCCTTCATAGATAAGCTCCTGCAGCAAGTCTCTGCTGGTCTCTGTCTCTGTGTACACTCTACCTGCCTCATCTTACAGTCTGTCTCCCCTTCATAGATAAGTTCCTGCAGCAAGTCTCTGCTGGTCTCTGTCTCTGTGTACACTCTACCTGCCTCATCTTACAGTCTATCTCCCCTTCATAGATAAACTCCTAAAAGCCAAAAGCCAGACTGTCTACATCTTTTTTAAAAATATATTTACTTATTGGATAGAGACAAAGAGAAACTGAGAAGAGATAGGAGATAGGAAAGGAAAGAGACGGGGTGGGGGGCCTGGAGGTAGTACACTGGGTTAAACACACATAGCACGAAGCGCAAGGACCGGCATAAGGATCCCGGTTCGAACCCCCAGCTCCTCATAAACAGGGGTCACTTCACAAATGGTGAAGCAGGTCTGCAGGTGTCTCTCTTTCTTTGTACCTCTCTGTCTCCCCCTCCTCTCTCAGTGTCTCTCTGTCCTATTAAAAAATAATTGAGAAAAAGGCCATGGGAGCAGTGGATATGGAGTGCCCCAAGAAAACCCTAGAGATACAAAGAGAGAGAGAGAGACCTGCTGCTCTACTTCACCATTCATGGAGCCCCACCACCACCACAGGTAAGGACCACGCGCTTGAACCTGGGTCCGTGTGCACTAACCAGGTATACAACCAACTGGGCCCCCGTCTACATTTTTTGACCCCTTGCACCAACTTTTCCAAAGTGGCCAGGAAAGACTTACTGAACTGTATACACAGGCCCATAAAGAGTCATCTGGCCTGGTAAACAGTCCTTGTTCCTACTGCTACTCATTCACTCATTCATTCATTCATTCATTCATTTCTTCAACAAAACACATTATCTGCCCAGCTGCATCTCTTTATTACAGAGAATTCTGGGATTCTTCAGTCAGCTAGAAAGTCAGTCATGATATCCAAACTTCATTATGAGACTTCATTTCAGACCTAGAACACAGAATATCTCCCAGAGACACCACAGCAAGGCAGATGTCACAGAAACCCATGGCTGTGCCCGTGCAAATACGATGTCACACACTGAGAAGGGCCCTAGCAGAGAAAGACCGCCTGAGCAATGGGAAAGCCCTCAAGGGTTCTGCCCAGCCCATCTATTATTTGCCTAGATGCACCCAGCACACAGGGCAGAGTTGAGAGAACCCACTCGGTGGTGACGGAGACAGCATAATGGTTATGCAAAAAGACTTTTATGCCTGAAGCTCCAAAGTCCCAGGTTCAATCCCTCACATCACCATAAGCCAGAGCTGAGCAGTGTTCTGCTCTCTTACTCTCGCTCTCTCCCTCTTCTCTCTCTCTATTAAAAAGCAAATAAATATAAAGAGGGAGAGAGAGAGAGAGAGGACCCACTCAGCTATGGGACCGTCTCTGAGGATGCCTGCAGTCTGGCGTAGGAGAGAGCTCTCAGGAGTCTCCTCAGCTGAGGAAGTAAGAGCATAGAGGTGAGAGGATTCAATGAAGGTCATAAAACAGTCTGCCCATCGCAGAGATTAGTATGTGCAAGCTACCTGGGAGCTGATCTACGCAGACACTGCTCTGCTTTGGGGAGGGGACCAGAGCTTGGAGAGAGGGAAGCAGCGGGTTACAGGTAGGCATTCATCTCCAGCCACTCCAAAAGCACAGGATACTAACCTGGATCTCCCCTGCCAGCAACAGGAAAAAGTTGTCTGAGACCAGAGACATGTGGTGAGAAAGTTTAAAAATACACCAAATAATAAGTCACAAAGAAATTCTCAAGTCAAAACAAGGCATACATTTTCCGTATCTCCCTACGACAAGCATCAAAGCAGGGAGCTGCTGTCTGCCAGGCCCGGGAAGATGAGAATGGCTTTTAATGGCCTGTAAACAATAGGACCAGTCTTGGTCATAAAGTCAAAGCAATTAATCCAGTAGGCTTCCTTCTTGCACCCTGCCTCATCCCCACCCGCTCCCCAGATAGTCAGGGCAACCTTTAGTGACAGAACAACCTTCAGGGGTCTGAGAAACAGAGGGATTCGTCACCAAGACTCAGTGCTTCTGAGTTCTCAGGAGATATCAGAGGTGACAGCAAGGGTTGTCCAGAAAAGGTGTCAAAGGAAATTGCAGCATACTGATCTGGGTGAAGGGAAGAATCCCTGCTGTCTATAGATACAAAAACAAGAGAGAGAGAAAACACACCGGGTAAACTTTGTTCTTTATGCAGCAAGCAGAAATTCAGAAATTTACGTACACCAACTATGGTGTGAGGCACCTGCAGAGGGCACAAGGGTCTGCAAAGAAAAGAATATCGCACGTCTGACAAGCAACCAGTATCTGACATCTGTACTGAATTGGTATAGATCTACAACAGAAACAAAAGTAACCCAATACAAAAGTGGGCCAAAGAACTGAACACAAAGAACTGGCCCACAGACACATGAAGAAATGCTCCACTTGACTTATCATTAGAAAATTACAAATCCAAACTACACTAGCATTCCATCTCACATCTGAGAGAACCGCTTCCACCAACAAAGCCGGAAATGGCAGGTGTTGGGGAGGCTGTGGAGTGAAGGGAAGTCTGCTCCACTGCTGGTGGGGCTGCAGACTGGGGCAGCCCCTTTGGAAGACTGTGTGGAGAGTCATCACAAACAAATAAAAATGGAAGTACCTTATGACCCAGCAATCCGATCCTAGGCATTTAATCAGTGGACCCTCAGACACCAATTTAAAGGGACACTGCACCCCTGTGTTCTTAGCTGCAATATTCACAACAGCCAAACATTGGAGCAGTGTAAATGTCCATCAACCCCAGAGGCCCTCATGTAAGAAAGTAAGAGGCAGAGAAAATAAGGGCCTTGCCTATGTTCACAGAAATTACTTGATGGCAAACCCAAGCCAGACTGGCCAAAGGAGTTACAGGATATAGATTCCATGTACTACTCTGCAGCAAGCACGACCCTGTGTGCTTTGGGACAAAATGGATGGAACTGGAGGTGATTTCTTAGCAAAATAAGTAGAAATGAAAGACATGTGGAGTCTCTAAATTTGATACACATAAATTTTCAAAAAGGAACAAAAAACAGAAGCAAGAAACCTGTATTTGTGTATTATTATCACTAGGGTTATTGCTGGGGCTCAGTGCTGGTGCTATGAATCCGCTGCTCCCGATGTTTACTCTTTCAGAGTTTTTATTTGATAAGACAAAGAGAAATTGAGAAGGGAGGGGAGATAGAAAGGGTGAGCGAGGGGGGTCGGGCGCTAACACAGCGGGTTAAGCGCAGGTGGTGCAAAGCGCAAGGATCTGTGCAAGGATCCAGCTGGTCCAGGCCCCGGCTCCCCACCTGCAGGGGGGTCGCTTCACAGGCGGTGAAGCAGGTCTGCAGGTGTCTGTCTTTCTCTCCCCCTCTCTGTCTTCCCCTCCTCTCTCCATTTCTCTCTGTCCTATCCAACAATGACATCAATAACAACAATAATAACAACCACAACTGCAATAATATTAAAAGGGGGACAATAAAAGGGAAGAAATGGCCTCCAGGAGCAGTGGACTCACTCGTGGTGCAGGCAGCGAGACCCAGCAATAACCTCGGAGGCAAAAAGAAAAAGAAAGGGTGAAAGATACCTGCAAAGCTGCTTGACCACTCTGAAGCATCCTCCCTGTAGGTGGGAAGCAGGAGCTCAAGCCTGGGTCTTTGCACACGGTGATGTGCACACTCACCTGTGAGCACCACCACCAGACCCCCAAGCAAACTGTTTGTAAGGATTGTGAGAACTATGGTGTTTATCTTTGAGAGGGAGGAAGGTGGAGACACAGAACTTTGGTGGTGGGTGTAGTGCAACCTTACAATCTCATAGCTACAATTAGTCACAAATAAAAAATGGAAAGGAAAAAAAAGAATTGCTGGGAGTCGGGCGGTAGCACGGCGGGTTAAACGCAGGTGGTACAAAGCGCAAAGGCCGGTGTAAGGATCCTGGTTGAAGCCCCCGGCTCCCCACCTGCAGGGGAGTCGCTTCACAGGCAGTGAAGCAGGTCTGCAGGTGTCTGTCTATCTCTCCCCCTCTCTGTCTTCCCCTCCTCTCTCCATTTCTCTCTGTCCTATCCAGCAACGACGACATCAATAACAACAACAATAATAACTACAACAATAAAAAAACAAGGACAACAAAAGGAAACAAATATTTAAAAATAACTTTAAAAAAAAAAAAAGAATTGCTGTCTGGGAGTGGAACTAGAAATCACCAGTAATCAGAAATATTGCTAACAGAGGTTAGTGTAAGCATGTCTACACAATGCTCCAAAAGTCCAGACCTCTTCCCACTTCTTTGTTCCTTTTTTTGTTTTGCTTTGTTTTTGTTTGTTTGATGTACTATTTCCAACTTGGATAACAGTAGGAGACAGTATTCAGAAAACAGAGAATGAGAAAAGAGAATAGAGAAAGAAGGGCTAGGGAGACATCGTAACAGTTAGCACATAGGACTTGCATCTGAGAGGTCCCAGGTTTGAGCTCTGGCACCACAAGTAGCCTGAGCTGAGCAGTGTTCTGGCCAGAAAAGAGGAAAGAAACAGGGAGTCGGGTGGTAGCGCAGTGGGTTAAGTGCAGGTGGCACAAAGTGCAAGGACAGGCGTAAGGATCCCGGTTCGAGCCCCCGACTCCCCACCTGCAGGGGAATCGCTTCACAGGCGGTGAAGCAGGTCTGCAGGTGTCTGTCTTTCTCTCCCCCTCTCTGTCTTCCCCTCCTCTCTCCATTTCTCTCTGTCCTATCCAATAACAACATCAACAACAACGATAATAACCACAACAAGGCTATAACAACAAGGGCAGCAAAAGAGCAAAAAAATAGCCTCCATGAGCAGTGGATTCATGGTGCAGGTACTGAGCCCCAGCAATAACCCTGGAGGAAAAAAAAAAAAAAAGGAGAGAAAAAAACAGCCCTTTTCTCCTCCTGCTGCTGCCCCCCCTCTATGCTCAGAAAGAAAACTGGTAGTCACTAGGGGTCTCTGGGCAGATCCAGACAACCAAGTCACAACCCATGTCACCTTTATTCCCTGCACCAGAAAGACAGATTCTGCTGAATCGTGCAAAAACTATGGCCATGTGATTCTTTCTGCTGGCATGCCAACTCCCAGCAGCAAAACAGCCATTCCTCTTATTCTTAGGAAGTGTGTGTGTGATAGACGGTGAGCGTGCACACAGATGCACACATGTTAGTGTTGACATAATGGAGGGAATTCTCAGGTCTCCTTCATCCATGGTTCAACAGTCCCCTCTTTTGAAAACGATGACCAATACTTTGCACCGCATGTGTAAAGGCACTCTTCACTACTAGCCCATGTTCACGCCCTGAGCATCCTTGGGTGGTAGTAAGAGATAAATCCTCCTTTATCCTTTTCTTTTCTACTCAACAATGGTTGAGTACCCAGTCAGAGCTGGGGAAATAAATTCTGCCTCCAGAACTGGGAGGAGCTTCAGGCCACTGAACCAAGTCTTCAAAGTACAGTGTGATTTTTGTCAGGGGGAGTCAGAAAAGAAGGAGATTCCAGGGAGGTGGACCAGCAATGTGCTCAGAGAAGAATCAACCTGCTAGGTTTGAACAGACCACAGAGTTGAGTTATGGGAAAGGAGGGAAAGCAGGGGTGAAGACATGATCTTACTCCAGATCACAGAACCAAGAAAACTTTGCCAGGGAGTTTGGACTTTATCCTGTGGGCAATGAGGAAACCAGTCAGGGTCTGAATCAGAGGCAGGTGACATAATCAGATTTGTAATCTAGCAAGATCATTCTTGTTGTGAAGTAGAGAGTATACCGAAATAGGAAGAAACTGGGCAGACTTTAGAGACGTTAGCAGAATAGAATCAACAGAACCGGGTGCCCCGTTGGAGGTAGGAGGGAAAAGAAGTGGAGGCTGTGTTCTCACTTGAACTCGAGAGGCCCTCCCTCGTGTAAGAAAACCACCCGACACAAAGTAAGACGCAGGGAAAGTAAGCACCTTGCCTACGTCCTCATAAAGCACTTGATGGCAAAACCTAGCCAAAAATTTAACTCCTCTCCAGTAGAAATCTATCACTCGGGGCCAAGTGGTGGCACACCTGCTTGAGGACACACTTAACCATGTGCAAGGGCCTGGGTTCGAGCCCCACTCTGCTTGCAGGGAAGAAGTTTCACAAGCAGTGAGGCAGGGCTACAGATGTCTCTCTCCCTCTCCGTTCTCAATGCCTCTTTGACTTATCAAATATATATATTTATACTTATATAATATATATATCCATGTTAGCACTAACCGGTAACTAAACTTAGCCATTGTCTGCAAGGTTTTCTTGTCCCCTACCTGCTCCAGCTGCATGCTCACTCTTTGTGCTAAGCAGACAGCAGCTCTTCAGGGCAAAATTCTATTTCACCTTCCGTAGGGTCTGGCACAGTTCTAGGTAATACAAGCTCACAAATGCTGGTGATTAAAGCAAGTCCCAGAAGCCCCCAGGACACCTTAGCCTTACTTAGCGACACAAGACTTTGTTCCTTCTTTAATCCTTAGGAGTATTTTTTTGTGAGTAATTCCCAGATAGAGAAGTTCCTAGATGTTTTGGTTTTATGGTCCAAGAAACTTTTTTTATTAGTGATTTAATATTTATTTACAAAATTATGAGATAATTGGGGTATAATTCCACACCTTTTTCACCACCAGAATTCTGTGCCCCCATTCCCTCCATTGGAATCTGCAATGGTTCTGTCAAGGTCACAGATATGGGTTAGTTATTATTTCTATGACTTTCTGTCTATACTTACATATATTTGCCCCTTTTTAAAAAGTTTTGTTTATTTATTTATGTATTTATTTATTATTGGACAGAGACAGAGAAAGACACCTGCAGCCCTGCTTCACCACTCATGAAGCTTTCCCCCTGCAGGTGGGGCCAGGGGCTTGAACCTGGGTCCTTTCGCACTGTAATGTGTGTGCTTAACCAGGTACACTGCCACCTGGCCCCTCTCTTTTCCTCTTTTCTTTTTTTTTTTTCTTTTTTCTATGATCCTGCCTTCTCTTCCTCTGGAAGTCGCACCTACACCTATTACTACTTCCGAATACCCCTCCTTTTTATCTCTTCTCTCTCTAGGCCCTGATGGAATTGGAGTTCAGAGCCTTCTGGTCAAGTCCAGGAAATTTTTAACAACAGCAAAAAAAAACATTCTTTTAGGAAGATCCACATACTCTTGCCAATTTTTTCCTGTTTTGCTAAATGAGGACATTCTAAAGCCCTACTAGCTTCCGCTGCATTATTTCTTATTTTTTCATGTGGCCTCATGGAATGAACTCAGGGCCTTGTGCATGCATGATACCACTGAATAGCCTCCCACAACTGAGGGGTTTTTTCCTCTTTTATTAAGAAAGAGGCGGGGGGGTGGGGGGGATGCACAGAGGATGGGAGATACCACAGCATTATTCTGCCATCCATGGAACTCCCCCTGGTGCTCTACCTGGTGGCCCCAGGGTTGAGGAAGCTCTCTGCTGGCCTCTGTAACATTGCTTCCTAAAAGGAGTGGGCCAGGAGATAACTTACCCAGTAGAATATGCACCTTTCCTAAAACAAGGGGCATCTCAGGATGGCAGAGGAGGACCTAGCGGGGGTTAAGTTACTATGTGGAAAACTGGGAAATGTTATGCACAAAATATTGTGTTTGTTGTCAACTATAAACAATTAATTCCCTAATAAAGATATTTTAAAAAATAATAAGGGGCATCTCAATATTGTGATTTTTAAGGCTAACGCTAACCTTTCAAATTAAGTCAGCCTTCCTCAATCTTTCAGCACCCCTGACACATTGGGCTGATCTGTCTTGACTCGGGACAGCGGGAGGAGCCAGGGAACTATGCAGGGCAGAAGGCTCCAGCAGCATCTTGGGTCACTCTTCACTACAAGCCAGTAGCAGCTCCTGAGTTGCAACAACCAAAAGATGTCTCCAGGAACTGCCAACCATCCCCCCCGGGGGCAAAATTGTCTCAGTTGAGAACCACTGAATTAAATAAAGAGAGCTTTATTAAAGACCTTGTTATATTATCCTTATGCTTTAGACCGATGACAATGTACCAGAGGCTGGCTCCAGTCCATGAAACAGCTTCCGGGAACAATATAAAACAAAACAAAAACAAAGAAATTAAGAAGGTAGGGTTTGAAATCAGTCTTGAACTCATCCCAGTCCTATCTCACTACTTGACTCCGAGCCTGACACAGGCTGGCTGGCTGGCTGGTGGGAACTGTGGAGATCACTGATACGATTTCTGACACTTGGTGACACATCGCACACACAGTGTCTCTAGCATGTCCTAGTGATGGCTACCCTAGATTTAGACTTTTCAGGGACCTAGCATGTAAAGTAATCTTTCATAAGTGCCTATTAATGGATAAGTGAACCCCCAGTCATCTGTTCCCCCCAGATCCTGCCTCAACCTCCACACCAACTAAGTTCTTGTCTCCTTCACTAAAATTGCCTCAAATCTTACCCAAAGGTGGAGAAGAAGTTAAGGTTTTTGTTTGTGGGGCTGGGTTGTGGTACATCTACCTGAGTATATGTTACCATGCTCAGGAAGCAGGGTTCACACGCTGGTCCCTACCTGCAGGGGAAAAGCTTTACAATTTGTGAAGGTGTGCTATAGCTCTCTACCTATCAATCTGTCTGTCTGTCTCCCTCTCTCCTTTTAATTTCTCTCTGTCTTATCAAATAAAAGAAGAAATAAAGGAAATTATGACCACCAGCTTCAGTGGATTCACTGTGCAGTTACCACCAAGCCCCAGCAATAACCCTGGTGGGGGAAAAAATGGAATTAAAAAAATTTTTTTAATTTAGGGGCTGGGTAGTGGCACACCTGGTGGAGCGCACATGTAACACTGCACAACGATCTGGGTTCAAGCCCCCAGTCCCCAACTGCAGGGGGAAAACTTTGCTAGCAGTGAAGCAGGGCTGCAGGTGTCTCTCTGTCTCTGTCCTTCTCTATCAAGCCCTTCCCTGTCAATTTCTGGCTGACCCTATCCAATAAAAAAAGATAATACAAAAAACTAAAAATTTAAATATACGTAGTTTGTTCTAATCCCACCTATGGGAATCCAGTTCACAAAAGAAGTCTGATCATTCCAGCATCCCTGCCCTGGGCTCTGTGAGTGGGAACTGTAGGACCCTCAAGCAAGCAGTGTGAACACCCTACCCGCAACCTCAGCTCTGAATGACTCACTTGTCCTTCCTTGCTGAGAGGCACTGCCAAAGTAACCCATTTCGTCTACATCTTCTAGCTGCTACTGTTCTTGGACATTTAACCTGGAGGTGAGCCAGGGACAGATAAAGGAGTAGACAACGTCCTTGAAGAAAAGTAGCTATAGAGAAGGGCGGGGGGTTAAAGAAGCAAGTGACCTCAAAAGAAGGGGGAGTCTAACCAACAAGCTGCTTCCTTCTCCTCACCCCAGCCTTGCACCACTTAGCAGACACTGAGATCACTGATAGTTCTTTTTTGGTTTTGTTTTTCGTTTGTTTGTTTTTTAGCCAGAGCACTGATCAGCTCTGGCTTTTGGTGGTGTAGGGGATTGGACCCAGGACTTCGTTGATAGTTCTTACAGGAGAAAAACACTCCTCATGACACATCAGACACAGTGCTGACCACACCCCCATCAGGAATGAATTCTGGGGTCCATCTCACAAAGTGCGTTAAGTATCTCCTGACAATTTTCAAAAGGGTTGGGGTTTTCTGTCCATCAAGGATCATAGGGTGTGTGAGTATGTGCATGGGCTTTAAAGAGCAGGTGGCCCAAACTCTCTTTCTATATATGAAGAAACTGAGGCTCAGAGAGAAAGGAACCTGCTAAGATCATCCACGTGTGCTCGAGTCTCGGCCACGTGGAGCCAAGAGCTCAGTCTTCTGTCTTGACACTGAACCTGCCATAGGAAGGTGTATCATGAACTAAAAGTCACTCTTCCTGACTATATAGACAATTGAATTTGCCCCTCACTCTCTCTCCTCTCGCTCCTCAACTCTCTCCCTCTCCCTCTCCCTCTTTCTCTTCTTACCTGAGCACTGACCAACTCTGGCTTATGGCGGTACAGGGGATTGAACCTGGAATATTGGAGCCTCAGGCATGAGAGTCTCTGCATAACCATTACACTGGCTACCCCCACCCCACATCTGCATTCTCATGTGAGGAGAGGGTTGGCAAGTCCTCAGAAAGGGCTACTGATCTAGAGCCAGGACTTCTCCAGACACTTGGGAACTGTAAGTGAATAAATCACTTTTTCTTTCTTTTCATTTTTCTTTTTTTCCTCCAGGGTTATCGCTGGGGCTCGGTGCCTGCACCATGAATCCACCGCTCCTGGAGGCCATTTTTACCTTTTGTTGCTTATCATTGTTCTTCTTCTTATTGTTGTTGTTGGATAGGACAGAGAGAAATCAAGAGAGGAGGGGGAGACAGGGGGCAGGGGGAGAGAAAGATAGATACCTGCAGACCTGCTTCACTGCTTGTGAGGCAACCCCCCCCCTACAGGTGGGGAGCTGGGGGCTTGAACCGGGATCCTTATGCCAGTCCATGCCCTTAACCTACTGTGCTACCTCCCAGCCCCCAAGAATAAAACACTTTCTATGGGAGAATCCAGAAAGTTCTTTCTCTTCCCCTTCATGCATCATCTGTCTTCTCCAGATTCTGTGATGCTATCAGCAAAGTGTATAAAAAAACTATGAAGATCATTTAGGGGAAGTGTGTATATGTGTATGGTCACTTTTGCATGAAAAGAAAAGAAAAGAAAGAAAGAAAGAAAGAAAGAAAGAAAGAAAGAAAGGAAGGAAGAAAGAGATTAACTCAATGCTAATAAATGGAGAAACAACACAGAGGACTAAGGCTATACTTAGTGACATTCTTGCAACTTTTCAGAAGGTCTTAATTTTTTTCAGGATATCTTAATTGATTGATTGATTGATTGGCTAAAGACAGAGAAGGTAAGAGAGAAGATAGAGAGGGAGAAAGAAACACCTACAGACCTGTTTCACCACTAGTGAAGCTTCTCCCTCCCCCCCCACCCCCGACTACAAGTGGAAACCTGGGGCTTGAACCCAGGCCCTTGTGCACGGTAATGTGTGTGCTCAACCAAGTGTGCCAACGCCCAGCCCCAAACTTGAATTCTTTTCAGGAAAATTTTAGGAAGAGGAAGCACTGAACGTTAATCCAAATCAAATTTGTAGTGGTAATGGAAAGGGCCTGGAATCCCTCCTGACACTGACTCAGTTTCTCGGTGTAAACACTAACATCCTAAGAGAAGTTGTGACTCCCCAGAGGTTAGGGGACGTGGAGCAGGTGTTCGATCAATATGGCTCAGCGGTGGCTCAGTGGTTGTTGAGCTCAGGACTTCAGCTTGAGGTGACAAGTTCTATCCTTGGGATGAAAAGTGCTGGAGTGACACTCTGGTGGCCTCTCACTATCTTTCATAAATAAATAAACTTTTTAAAAAATATTTATTTATTTATTCCCTTTGTTGCCCTTGTTTTATTGTTGTAGTTATTATTGTTGTTATTGATGTCATCGTTGTTAGATAGGACAGAGAGAAATGGAGAGAGGAGGGGAAGACAGAGAGGGGGATAGAAAGACAGACACCTGCAGACCTGCTTCACCGCCTATGAAGTGACTCCCTGCAGGTGGGGAGCCGGAGGCTCGAACCGGGATCCTTCCGCTGGTCCTTGTGCTTTGCGCCACGTGTGCTTAAACCGCTGTGCCACCGCCCAACTCCCATAAATAAACTTTTTAAAGTGTAACTATGGGGGTCAGGCAGTAGCACAGCAGGTTGAGCGCACGTGGTGCAGGGCACAAGGACCGGCATAGGGACCCCGGTTCGAGGCCCCGGCTCCCCACCTGCAGGGGGAGTCGCTTCACAGGCGGTGAAGCAGGTCTGCAGGTGTCTGTCTTTTTCTCCCCCTCTCTGTCTTGCCCTCCTCTCTCCATTTCTCTCTGTCCTATCCAACAATGGACGACATCAACAACAATAATGACCACAACAGGGCTATAACAAGGAAGGCAACAAAAGGGGGGAAATTGACCTCCAGGAGCCGTGGATTCCTGGTGCAGGCACTGAGCCCCAGCAATAACCCTGAAGGCAAAAAAAAAAAAAAAAAAAGTATAACTATAGCCAACTTGGGAGTCCAAATCTGATTTCAAAATACTTCAGATATCTAAATGCCTGACTTTAGTTCCTAAAATACACATATACTTGTCACATCATGTATTCTGGTGTCTGAGGTTCAGAACAGAAGTGACATTATTCTACCATGAAAAAGTGTGGCTAGTGTTACAATGTGATTGGGCCCTGAAAACATGTCTTTAAAAAAAAAAATCCATGGGCCGGGTGGTGGCACACCTGGTTGAGCACACGTATTATAATACGCAAGGACCCAGGTTCAAGCCCCCGGTCCCCACCTGCAGGAGGAAAGCTTTGTGAGTGGTGAAGCAGGGCTGCAGGTGTCTCTCTGTCTCTCTCCCTCTCTATCACCCTCTTGATTTCTGGCTATCTCTATCCAATAAGCAAAGATAATAATAACATTTTTTTAAAAAAAAACTAGGAAAGAAAAATCCAGACACAGAAAGTCACCACCTGATTCCATTTGCATGAAGTATTCAGAATAGGGAAATGCACAGAGGTAGAATGTAGACTAGGGGTTACCCGGATCTAGGGTATGGAGGTAAAGACAGTGATTGCACAACAAGCATGAGATTTCTGTTTTGGAGCAGTGAAAATGATCTGAAATTAGATAGTGGTGATGGTCACTTAACACTGTGAATATACTAAAAACCACTCAACTGTACAATTCAGAATACTAAAAGTCAGTGGATGGTACACAGTTAAAATGGTGGGTTTTATGCTACATGGATTTTATCACAGTAAAAACATTTTAGTAACAGTTCCACTTTAGGGGCTGGGTGGTGGTTCACTTGGTTAAGTGCACGCATTGCAGTGTATAAGGACCCGTATTTGAGCCCCAGGTCCCCAGCTGCAGGGGGAAAGCTTTGTGAGTGGTGAAGCAGGGCTGCAGGTATCTCTCTCTGTCTCTCCCTCTCTACTTTCCCCTTCCTCTCAATTTCTAGCTGTCTCTATCCAATAAATAAAGATATTTTTAAAAAACAAAACAATTTCACTTTATGAATTGTCTGAGAGCCAAGAAGAACTAGGTAAACAAGTTCTCCAATTTGCCCAGGTAGTCTGATCAAAGAAGACAGAAATCCAGAGGCTCTAGCAAAAGAAATGGAGGTGCATCATTCTCAAGAGTCTTTCTTAAATGATTTAAAATATTTCTTTACTTATGCACGAGAGGTGATTTTTTTTTTTTGCCTCCAGGGTTATCGCTGGGGGCTCAGTGCCTACACTATGAGTCCACTGCTCCTGTGGCCATTTTTTAACTAAGACAGAGAGAAATTGAGAGGGAAGGAGATAGAGAGAGAGAGAAATAGACACCTGCAGACCTGCTTCACTGCTTGTGAAGTGAACCCCCTGCAGGAGGGGAGGCGGGGGGCTCAAACTGGGATCTTTGTGCCGGTCCTTAAGCTTAGTACTATGTGCTCTTAACCCTGTGCACCACCGCCTGGGCCCCCAAGAGACTTTATTTTTTTTGCCGCTAGGGTTACTGCTGGGCTCGGTGCCTGCACCACAAATCCACAGCTCCTAGATGCCATTCTTCCCAGTTTGTTGCCCTTGTTGTTACCCTTGTTGTCGCTATTGTTGTTGTCACTGTTGCTGATGTTGTTGGATAGGACAGAGAGACATGGAGAGAGGAGGGGAAGACAGAGAGGGGGAGAGAAAGACAGACACCTGCAGACCTGCTTCACCGCCTGTGAAACGACTCCCCTGCAGGTGGGGAGCCGGGGGCTCGAACTGGGATCCGTAAGCCGGTCCTTGTGCTTTGCTCCATGTGCGTTTAACCCACTGCTCTACTGCCCAACTCCCCCCGCCCCAAGAGACTCTTAAGTGTCTTAAAATGTCCACAGGCTGGGTGTGGGTACAGAGATGGATTATCAAGCATCGTGATAGCTACTCAGGCTTTGGTCAGGTTGTCTCACTTTTAAGATACCAGAATATCAGGTGACATGGGCACAGTAACCCTCAAATGACAAGAAAGGAGAAAAGCGCCCAGGGAACTTATGAGGCCCAGAATCTCAGCCTCACGGTACATACCCCCTGCTCAACTACTCAACACCTAAATCCCTTGCCCAGTGGTTTTTCATTTAATTTAAAGAAAAAGAAAATTAGGGGGCAGGTGGTGGAGCACCTGGTTAAGTGCTCACATTACAGTGCTCAAGGAACCACGTTCAAGCCCCTGGTCCCCACCTGCAAGGGGAAAACTTCACAAGTGGTGAAACAGGTCTGTCTGCAGGTATCTATCTCTTTGCCTCTCTCTATCTCCCCCTCCCCTCTCAATTTATCTCTGTCTCTATCCAATAATAAATAAATAAAGATTTTAGAAAAAGAAGATTAAACCCTTTGGCCTGATCTCACCACTAGTGAAGCACCCTCACTCTGGTCTACCCTCTGGGGAAAGGAGTATAATGATATTAGCCTTCTCTTGGGTTCTGGTCACCCTGTGGAGTGGTCAGCAGCAATCAGTGTGTGTGTGTGTGTGTGTGTGTGTGTGTGTGTCTTGTGTCTCTGTATGTGTGTCTATGTGTGTGTCTCTCTGTGTGTATCTCTGTCTCCCCCCCACCTCTCCCCAGGCCCTGCACAGACATGATTTCACTGCTCTGAGGCTGCTTCATTATTCAGTTAGACAGAGGCTTCCTCCAGTGCCATGTCACTCCCCTAGGGCTTGAACCTGTGGTTGCCATGCCTACAGTGATGACCTTCCTTTTATCATTTCTTTTGAGTGAATTTTTTTTTTTCTTTTCTCTACAGGACAGTGCCTCTTACCCAGTGCCTGGGGCCCACTGAGAACTCCAGCTCTGGTCTTATCTACATCTGGGTAAACACCACTGTCTGGGACTGCAGAAGACTGTAGAGTGCCAGCGACAGCAGCAAACCTGGGAGCAGCTCCGGGGATGCAGATAAGCTCTCTCTCCTCCCAAGCTGGACAGCCCAGTCCTCACAGCAGAACCAAGCTGTGCCGACGCCATCTTCTCTCAGGAATGCAAGGAGGAGCGGTACCCGTGGTTAGGGCCCATGAGCTTTACCTCACCCATCAGAAGACCCGTTTTGAAATAAAACTAGGAAAAACTGGGACTGCAGAGAAGGCACACAACCCCACACCTTATCATGCTCAGGAGGAATGCCCCAGAATAAATTTTTCTACTAGTTTATTTTCAGTGCTGTCCAGCCCTAGAGCTCTGAGGTTCCATGTCAATGAAAAACTCTTTCTTTGGGCTGAACAGCAGGCACCTTGCCAGGCACTAGTGACCAAGCCTCAGACCCTAAGGACCTACTACTGTCAACATCACTGTCCACAACAGGCCTGGGTGATGGCGCACTCCACTGAGGGCATACGTTACTACGTGCTGGGATTCGGGTTCCCAACAGCAGAGGAGAAGCTTCATGAGTGGTGACATAGTGCTGCAGGCATCTCTCTTTCTACCTCTTTACCTCCCTCTCCCCTCTCAATTTCTCTGTCTTATCAAGTAAAAGAGAGACAGACACAGAGAGAGAGACCCACCGAAATCAGTGTATTTGTCATGAAGGCACTAAATCCCAGTAAAATAGATAGATAGACAGACAGACAGATAGATAATCATTGTTTACCATCAAGAAATCTACCAGGTTGAGGGTAGATAGCATAATGGTTATGCAAAGAGACTCTCATGCCTGAGATTCCAAAGTCCCAGGTTCAATCCCCCTGCACCACCATAAGCCAGAGCTAAGCAGTGCTCTTAAGAAAAGAAAAGGAAAGGAAAGAAAAGAAAAGAAAAGAAAAAAGAAAAGGAAAGGAAAGGAAAGGAAAGAAAAGAAAAGAAAAGAAAAGAAAAGAAAAGAAAAGAAAAGAAAAGAAAAGAAAAGAAAAGAAAAGAAAAGGAACCTACCTACATTGTCCCATTCAAAAGAATTTTGCTTCATTACAAAGAGAAAGACCAAGGCCCTGGATGAAAGACCAGGCAGCCTGACATGGGGAAGGGGCTCAGTCTGTACAATCTGTGGGCTCCAAGTGAAAGTGTGGCAGCCAGCAAGCAGAGCCTGGGTCTCCACAGCAAGCACCTGGTAGGCACTTTCTCCTGGCTCTGCCCTCTCCACCTGGGTCTGCAGTGCACCCCCAGGCAGTAAAGGGAAGTGGCAGGCAGAAGGCCCAGTTCCGAATGCTGCAGCCCCACCTGGGAACAGCCACCACCTGCCACCAGGAGCAGTAGGCCCCAGAAAGCTGCCTCTGTGTCTCGCCTTCGCAGAACGGGACTGTTCCTGGGAGTCATCGGTGCCCGAGGGGAGACAGTCACACCAGAAATACCCAAACTTATTAAGAGCAACAACTGCTAGGGCACGAGGCACAGCTCACCAGATGAGGCCCATGCCTGGCCATGTGCTCAGTCCAGGTTCAAACCCCAGCGTCACTGGGAATACCATGCACTGGGGGGATCTCTTGTGCTGGGATGTCTCTCTGTCTCTGTCTAGTTGAATGAAAAGCAGCCTGGGAGCAGTGAAATCATGTATATGTGAGGGCCTAGCTACACACACACACACACACACACACAGACACACACACACACACGATTGCAGGCCTGTTCTTTTTAGTCCAAACCGAATACACACAACTGGCCTCACATTCATATATATATATATTAAAGGCATATATTATATATAGTTCATATGATATACAATATAATCTCTTGGATTTTTTTAATATTAAATTAGGGCCAGGAGCCAGTCCACTAGGCACACACTTTGCCATGCTCAAGGACCTGGGTCCACATGCCTCGTACCACCTATGAGCATCATACAAAAGGAGCAGTGCTCTTGTGTCTCTCTTTCTCTTTTTGTCTCTTTGTCCCCTTGGCCTCTCACCCTCTACCTGAAGGAAGAAGAAGGAGGAGAAAGAGGAGGAGGAAGGAGAAGAGGAAGGAGAAGAAAGGCTCCAGCAGGAGTAGTGCAAAGCCCCAGTGAAGTCCTGGTGGCAAAAAATAATGACAAATACATATGATACTCCTTAAAGCTGAAGTAAGAAAAAAAATCTCTACCTGTGTTTTATAAACAAGCAAACCAAGGTAAATCAAAGACCTGGGGTCACCCCAGGTGACATCACTTGACAGAAAGAAGCTTTCGTCTTATTTGGTGGACCCTTGGCAACAACACAGGTGCTCAGCAGTCTGAGTGGCGGCCACAGTACCAGGCCACCAAGCAAGTGACTGCTCTCAGCTTTTGTGTGGCCGGGGGTGGGGGTGGGGGTGGGGGTGGGGGAGAAACCCCCACGTAAGCCCCAGCATTCTCTTCCAAAGCATCTGCTGATAACGGCTCAGGGCCAGATGTCAGAACTGGGGAAACTGGCCTCCTATTAACAAGCCCGGCTGCTTTTCACCTGTCCTCAGGTAGACGTCCAGATGCCCTACTTTTCTAGGCGGCCTTGCTCCCTGGGGAACAGAGGCCTGAATGAGCTGCTTCCCCCTCACCCAGGTCTCCAAAACCAGGCCAGCAAGTACACCCAGGAAACGCCAGGTGGACGTCAGGTCAGGTCGCCTTTAATAGCATGGCACACCTCACGCACGTCCTCACACCTGTGAGAGAGGGCGCTGCAGAGATCTCATCTGTGGAGCCGACAAGATAGCCATTTATGCTGAAAATTTCCATGCCGCAGGCACCAGCGCTCCCAAGTTCAATGGCACCACAATAAACCAGAGATGTACAGTGCGCTGGCTAAAAATAATCATTGATTTAGTTGATAATTGATTATCTAATTCATTAGAATCTCGGCACCACAGCAGGCCAACTTCAATCCCCACCGCCTGAGTGACCGTCAGCAAGATAGATCATCTGAGTGTGTGTGTGCTTTTGATGAGTACTGAATATCTTTCCCTCTGTCCCTCTGTCTGTCTGTCTAGCAGAAAAAGCTCAGAGTAGTGAAGCCCCTGTGACAACGACAACAAAGGAGAAGGAGGGGTGTGAATTCCCAGCTGTGAGGTCTCAGAATTCTCTGAAGCAAGAGTCCTGGCATCAGCCAGGGCTGGAAACATAGCTCACTGGGCACTGTGCTTCACTGTGCTTCCGCCAAGGGCGGGACCCAAGGTCAAGCTCTGCCCCCACCACATGGGAGGAAGCTTAGGCACAATGTTCTCTTTCACTCTCTTCTTCTCTGCCTCTCTGTTTCCATCTGTATCTTTAAAAAATAATAATAAACTTAAAAAAGTTGCCAAGCCATGTGGCGATGCACCCAGTTAAACATTGGCATTGCCAAGTGCAAGGACTCAGGTTCGAGACCCTGCTCCCCACTTGCAGGGGGGAGACGTTACAAACATTGGAGCAGGCCTGCAGGTGTTTCTCCTTTTCTCCCCCTCCCCCTTCTCAATTTCTCGCTGTCCTATCAAGTAAAAAAAATAATTAACAATTTTTAAAAAGCAAAAAAAAAAACAAAAAGGCCTCTGAAAATGGTGGATTCCTCATGCAAGGACCAAGCCCCAGCACTAGCTTAGCCCTGGTGGGGGAGAAAAAATTCAAAGGATGCAATTAGGTAGACCTGGACTTGACTCTCAACCCCAATGTGTCCTGGAGTGACGTGCCCTCAATTTCATCGATGCTTAAATGGGGCGAAAGGCATCGAAGTTCACAAAACTAAGAATGCCAGCGCACGGCAGACACTTCAAAGATGGCAGCGACGGTTACTGGTTTGCCTGCGCTGCCACCCACACATTCTCTCTGATGCCCTCTGACCAATGTCCATCACTTGCAACACAATCGGCCTAGAGGTCAGAGCCTTCAGCAGCAGGACCCAGCTCACACTCTTGCCAAGCTCACTAACCCAGAGGGGCCGCAGCCCTGCTCCAGCACCTTTTGGCTTGTTTGACTTTGTGAATGTCCACATGTCCTTTCGTAGGCTGTGCTTCCCTGAGCACATGTGTCTCTGTGCAGGTGTGTGCAGGATACCCTTAAATGGCATGCTGGCTCGAAAGTCACTTTTCTCTTTTTTATTGTCTTTCTTTACTTATTGGACAGAGACAGCCAGAGATCGAGAGGGAAGGGAGTGATAGAGAGAAAGACAGGGAGATACCTGCAACACTGCTCTGCCACTTGCAAGGCTTTTCCTTTGTAGGGGAGCAGGGGCTTGAACCCAGGTCCTTGTGCACTGTAGCAAGTGTGCTCAGCCAGGTGGGCCACCACCCAGCCCCTTCTGAACCTTTTCCATAACTTGTTTCCAACATCTGTTTCCTCAGGCAGTTCCTGCTAACATCCTAGGTTGTGTGTTTCCACATTTTCCCCATATTCATGTAACTTTAAACACATAAACACAGAGATGAGGTTAGGGAGGTAGTAATATTTGTTTAAGAAAAAAACAGAATTGTAGGCTACATTTGTGCTCATTTCTCTCTTGTTTCTTCTGCCACACTTTGGCAAAGTCCTTTTAATGGTTCTGTAAACCCATGGTTTGCAAGTGCCAGGGTTACTGGGCCATGTTCCCACTAATGGGGACTCAGTGGTTTCAGTTCTTAGCCACTAAGCCACACAGCAGTAAATTCCTTGTACATGTCTCCTTACCAAAGGCCATTTTCCAGTGCATCTGGCAGAGGAAATGCCAAGCCCCAGGATGTGAAGGTCACCCATCAAAAGGACCTCATGACTAGCTCCCAAGAGAGCCACAACAGCCTTCAAATTCTTTTTAGAAGGGGCCAGGCGGTAGAATATCAACCCTTCCCCCTCATTACTCGGTGAGACCTTTCTTTTCATAGGATTCTCTAATTCCATTCCAGAAGGTTCACTTCCTAATAGAATCCCAAAACCTAGATATAGACCAGGTCCCATAAGATAGAGCACATATATATATACCTGAAAGCAAAAATACACAATAGTCTGTAGTGAGTCAGTATCAAGTTCAAAATGAAAAAAAAAAACTAGTATAGCCACAGGCCTTTGGAATATAATATAAAATATGCCTACTAGCTATCTACAAAATGGAGGGTCCCCCAACTCTCCATCTGCACTATTCCAGCCTTTAGGTCCATGATTGGTCAACAATTTGTTTGGCTTTGTATGTTAACTCTCTTTTCAACCACCAGGTTCCAGATGCTACCATGATGCCGACCAGACTTCCCTAGACAGACAACCCCACCTGGACAGACAACCCCACCACCAGACAACCCCTCCTGGACAGATAACCCCACTGTCCCGGAGCTCCGCTTCCCAGAGCCCTTCCCCACTAAGGCAAAGAGAAAGACAGGCTGGGAGTATGGATCAACCTGTCAACGCCCATGTTCAGCGGAGAAGCAATTACAGAAGCCTGACCTTCCACCTTCTGCATCCCACAATGACCCTGGGTCCATGCTCCCAGAGGGATAAAGAATAGGGAAGCTATCAGGGGAGGGGATGGGATACG
>NW_026647648.1:0-81436 GCF_950295315.1 Erinaceus europaeus | reverse complement strand
CAGGTCTGCAGGTGTCTATCTTTCTCTCTCCCTCTGTCTTCCCCCCTCTCCATTTCTCTCTGTCCTATCCAACAATGATGACATCAACAACAACAATAACTACAACAACAATAAAAAACAACAAAGGCAACAAAAGGGAATAAATAAAGTTAGAAGACAAGAAGCCAGGTGGTGGTACACCTGGTAGAGCACACACATTACAATTCACAAGGACCTGGAGTTCAAGCCCCCTGGTCCCCACTTACAGGGGGGAAAGCATCATTAGCAGTAAAGCTGTGTTGCAGGTCTCTCTCTCTCTCTCTCTCTCTATCTCTCGCTCTTGCTCTCTCTCTCTCATGCCTTCCCTCTCAGTTTCTCATCTCTATCCAAAATAAATAAAATATAAAAATCAGAAGACAGTGAAAAGTTACCACGACTGGTGACATCATGACTGGAACTTTAACTTCTTTCCTATGTTGTCTCAACTTTCTTTGATAAATGTCTACCTCAGTTATTACCAGATTTTTACAAAAGTGTTTTTGCATTTAAAACACTTTTAAAAAGTGTTTTTGCATTTAAAAAACTCTCTAGAAAACAGTCTTCCAGAAATAAAATAAATAAATAATTTTAAAAGCCCTAACCAGGAGCTCCCTACACATATATAGACCTAGCTTTCCTGACCATGTGGTCCCCCCAAATATCAAACTCAAGAGGCTTTCTTCAATGACCAGCACCCCATGCCAGGCTCTCAGTGCTACCCAAGCCCTTCCTTGCTCCCAGCTGTGACCTTATATCAGAGGTGGCTGATGGGCAAAGGAACCACCCCATCAGGTTTTGTGGAGTGAACCAGACCCTGAAGCCAGCAACAACCGCCGGCCTTGGTTCGTGGGTATATGTGTGTATGTGTGTGTGTGTGTGTGTGTATGTGTGAATACTAGGAATTTGTGCGTGGACCATCTCACTAACCCCAGGCTGACCAACCCCTATAAGAGGTGCTATTATTTTTTTTCCACTGAAGCATAGAGAATTTTACTGATTTTCCCAAGGTTTTGGGGTGTTTTTTTTGTTTTTGTTTTGTTTTGTTGTTTGTTTGGTTTTCTTTGCTACCAGAGCTATCACTGGGGCTTGGTGCCAGCACTACAAATCCACTGCTCCAAGTGGCCATTTTGTCTTTTTCCCTTTCTATTATACTTGATAGGATAGAGATAAATTAAGAGAGAAGGGAAGATAGTGAAGGAGAGAGGAAACACAGACACCTGCAGAAGTTCACTGCTAGTGAAGCACCTCCCTGTAGGTGGGGAGGAGGGAGTCAGACCCAATTCCTTTTGCTGGTAATATGTGTGCTTAACTGGGTGCAGTACCACCTGGCCCCCCAGAAGCCATGTTACTCTTAATAGATCCTCCAGAGCCCACATGAAGGCTTGTGGTGTCACTAGAATTATGTTGCCCTGAGACTCAGCAGCCTGAGTCCCAGCTGGGCTCTTGTGACATTTCAGCCATTGAGGCAGGTCACAGTGATGACCTTTCCCCAGAGCAGTGGATCCTGCATTTGACAGCAGGGAAAAAACAGGTTCAGCACATCCCCTTCCTGAGGACATGTAACACCTGTCATGCTGGCCTCTCTGGGTCCTGTGACACCTGGATCAGGCTCAGCACGGGGGTGGGGGGCTGGGGGGTGGGTGGGTTAGGGGATTCTCCCAGGGGAGCCAGTGGCCTGCCTCCTCACCTACTGGAACAGTCACCAGGAAAGGGCCCAGGCAGGGTCTTCTCTGCCCCTGCCCTACCCCACCTCACCCCACCCCCCAGCTCTGAGAATCTAAGCTTGGTGTCCTCTTCCCACCACCACCCTCCATTCCCTGCCTGCCCTCCTCCACCACTCCTGTCCTCCCCCACCTCCCTTCCTGCCTCACCCCTGCCCACTTTCCCAGAGTGAGAACAAACAAGCAGACATACCCAAAGGCAGCAGCAGCAGGCAGGGAGGCAGGCGGGCAGGCAGGCAGGCTGTGGTGGCAGCCGCAAGGGGAGCAGGGAATTTGCCTTCATTTCCCTGGCTTCCCTGATCCCAACCTTAATCCCCGCTCAGCATCCTGTCAGCCGAGTTGTTCTCAAGCTGACATTGCTGCAGGCGCCTTCTAGGCAGCCTTTCCTCAGATCTGCCTCCTCCCGGGACTTCTAAAGAGGAGCCTGAGGTTTCTCTGTTACAGCCGGCTTCACTCGCTGCCCTCAAGCAAAGCCTGTGTTCCCAGGAGGGACTGCAGGGAGAGGGGGCTGCAGGGGGGCTGTTCCAGGCCTGATGTTCTGGAGGAAGGAGGAGGATGGAGGTGTCTGGACCCCAGAGACTTCCAGAGGGAGGGTTAGACCTGGGGCAGGAGCCTAGCCAGTGCTGCCCATCATCTCAAAGTTGGGGGACCTTGCTCAGGTGTGTGGGTGCAGGAGTCAGAGGGAAAACTGGTCAGACTTCAGGGGCATCCGTCTGGCACTATTTCTAGCTGTGGAAGAATTAGAGGTGTCTGCGATTTTTTTTTTTTTTAATGTGCTGGACAGTCAGTCACAGGTTGGAAGAAGGGGCAGATATATCTTGCACTAATGTGTGAGGAAGTCCACATAGAACACATTAGGGACTGGGTGGTGGCACACCCAGTTGAGTACATAGGTTATTATGCACAAGGACCTGGGTTCTAGCCCCCACTTCCCACCTACAGGGAAGAAAGAAGCTTTACAACTGGTGTTGCAGTGTTGCAGATCTCTCTCTTCTCCTTTTCTATCTCCCTCCGCCTCTCAATTTCTCTGTTTCTACCCAAAACAAATAAATAAATGGTTTTAACACACACACACACACACACACACACACACACACACACACACTCACACACACTTACTTATTGGGTGACTTCCTGGCTCCCCTGCTAGGTGCTGGTGGAGATCCAGGAAAAACAAACTAGAAAACAGGGTGAAGTCTGAGTATAGCATTGGCTGCATCTACTACTCAGCCCTGCTCTGCCACCAAGCAACTGTGTGGTCTTGGGCCATCCATACTTTGGCTTTTCTGAACTCCTCCTTTCTCAGCCATGAGGCAAAAAGGGCCTTATAACAAAAACTTCCATGTAGGCTCAATGTGAAGTTCAGAGATGAAGTGTGCAGAGCCCTCTGGGCTTTCAGGAGGTGTTTACTATTCATGTCACCATCCATGGGGGACAGTGGAGTCCAGAGCTCTGTCTAGGTCTTCATGAATTGGGTCCTGCTGGGAGGGGAGTCTTCCAAGAGCAGGCAAGCACTGCTGAGCAATGTGGCAAGGTCACCTGTATAACAGCTCTGTGTCCCTATGTGTGAATCAAGTCAGAAGCCTGCATGAACCTCTGGGCTACATGCTATGGCCAGCCTTACCCCACACTCCCATACTTCCACTCTCTAACTTGGGGCACACCCATCCAGCCTAGGAGTCAGGGGTGAGGAAGACCCTCAGGAAAGGGTGCTCCCTGAGCCCTTTTCACAAGGCCCCTCTCACCTAGGACTCTCCAACAGCCACAGGCACTCCTGGACTAAATTGAAAGGTAGTACATGAGCTGAGGAGCCAGCATAATGGTTATGCAAAATGGTTTTCATGCCTGAGGCTCTGAGTTTTCAGGTTCAGTCCCCAGAACCACCCTTAATCAGAGCTGAGCAGTGTTCTCATATGAAAAAACAAAAACAAACAAACAAAACAAGTAGTGTGTGTGTGCCCAGCATCCTGAGCATTTACCTTTGGGCAGAGAGCTCTGAGACTGGAATGCAGGCTGGGTGGGTTCTCTGGGGGCCCAAAGTCCCAAGCACCAGGAACTGGGTAGGTGGCAGGGAGACTGCCTTCCCACTCAGTCTTTCCATTCCACAGGAAGAGGCTAGGAAGTGAAGAAGAGTGGCAGCACAGAAGGTGCAACTCAGGCTCTAGATTGAGTTTCTCTGCCACCTCAACATGACTCCTCCCTGGAGCAGCAAAAAGGCTGCTGATTCCAACTCGTTCTAGGATGTACAGGCCTTAGAAAAGTGACTGAACCTCTCTGAGCCAGTGAAATGGGAATGTTAATAGCTTGTTGGTCTTGTACTGTGATGAGCATGGATCAACACACATAAAACACTTGAATACGCAAAGATGGGGAAACACATCAAAGATGTGAACTACCCAATGTCAGAATGTCATATGACTGACTGTGCTTGGAACCTCATTGGTATTAGTTAACCTTAACTTCCCTTTTTTCTCCCTTCTCCCTCTTCCCTCCCTCTGTCCCAACCCAGTTTTATCATTCTTTGAGCCAATTCACTCTTGCTCTCTAGGGAATGTCAAATTCCATCCTGGCTTAGCCAGAAAGCCTTCTCATCTTCAGGAAAGAGGATACTACAGGGGCCCACTGAAGACACTCTTGTCTCCAAGATGCTGAAAAACTACCAGTTTCAGAATTCCTCAAATGGCCGCCTATGCCCACACCTGGAGACTCCTCACTTGTTGAACTAGCACCTGTTGTGAACAAACTGGGGCATCAGCATTTTTTTTATTGTTGTTGTAGTTATTGTTGCTGTTGATGTCGTCATTGTTGGATAGGACAGAGAGAAATGGAGAGAGGAGGGGAAGACAAGGGGGAGAGAAAGAGAGACACCTGCAGACCTGCTTCACCGCCTATGAAGCGACTCCCCTGCAGGTGGGGAGCCAGGACTGGAAGCAGAATCTTTACACAGGTCCTAGCACTTTGCGCCATATGCACTTAACCTGCTGCGCTACTGCCCACCCCCCTGACATCAGCATTTTATAGAGTCCTTATGGTCCTGATACCCACTCAGTTTGAAGACAACCTCCTTAGAGCATTTTTTTTTTTGGTAGTAAGTCTATACTCTCTGAGCTTTCTGCTTGTCAGATGTGCTTCAAGTTCTTATCTTGGGAGCAGGGGTCCAGTGTTGACATAGAACACAGGATGTGCATGCCTGAGGTCTCAGACTCAACCTCTGACATTGCAGATGCCAGAGCTCAGTGATACTCTGACCTCTCTAACTTGTGAAAAAATGGAGGGATTAATACACATAGGGGATGCATAAAGTAGAACACACATATCACGTTCAAGGATCTGGGTTTAAGCCCCTGGTCCACATCTGCAGGGGGTGAAAATTCAAGAGTGACAGAGCTGTGCTACAGGTATCTCTCCTTCTTTCCTTCTCTCTCTTCCTCTCTCACTTTCTTCTTCTTCTTCTTCTTCTTCTTCTTCTTCTTCTTCTTCTTCTTCTTCTCCCTCTCCTCCTCCTCCTCCTCCTCCTCCTTCTCCTTCTTCCTTCTTCCTTCTTCTTCTTCTTCTCCTTCTCCTCCTCCTCCTCCTTCTTCTCCTTTTCTTCTCCTCCTTTCTTTTTGTATTATCTTTATTCATTTACTGGATAGAGACAGGCAGAAATCAAGAGGGGAGGGGTGATAGAAAGGTAAAGAGACACCTGCAACACTGCTTCACCACTTGCAAAGCTTTCCCCTTGCAGGCTGGGACCAGGGGTTCAAACCTGGGTCCTTGTATATTGTAGCATGTGTGCTCAACCAGGTGTGCCACCACCCAGCCCCTTGTGTTACTTCAATTAAAAAAAATAAAGGGGCAGGGGTAGATACCATAAGAATAAGGGGTAGACAGATAGGTTATGCAAAGAGACTCACATGCCTGAGGCTCTAAAGTCCCAGGTTCAATCCCCTACACCACCATAAGCCAGAGCCGGGCAGTGCTCTGGTAAAAAAAAAAAAAAAAAAAAAAAAAAAAAAAGACTAGAAAAAGAAGACAAACAAAAAGATTCATGACAGGTGGAGTTATTGTTGTGTTGACACCCATCTCCAGCAATAGCCCTGGTAGTAAAATAAATAAATAAATAAATAAATAAATGTACATGGGGAGGTGGCTCAGTGGCAGAGTGCAGAATTTGCATGTAAGAGACTCCTGGCACCACATATGCCAGAGGATGCTCTGTTTACTCCACCACCACCACCATTAAACAAATCTTTTAGTGTTCTTACATGGAAATATGGCCACTTTGGCCCACTTGTCAGAGATCCCCATGGAACAATCCCTGCAGAAATCCTTGGGATCTCTCAGTCAAACTAATGCCAAGGTAGCTGTATTTACACTCCCAGAGCCAGTGGGAGTTGGACTCCTCTTGGCCCCTCTTCCAAAGAGACTCAGCGTTCTCTCATGACTGGTACCTCTTAGCATCCCCAGCAGGTGGTCTGCAACACCACTGGGGCTCCATGTCAATAATAATAATAATAATAATAATAATAATAATAATAATAATATAGACATGGGCCCCTGGCCTGATCTAAAGAAGCAGGCTCAGTAAGGAACTGTTGTCATGCACTGGGCTTGGGGAATAGGGCAGCTTTTTGTTGTTCCTTTCCTGCCTGGAGTGCACACACACACACACACACACACACACACACACACTGCCCCAAGGATGTGGCTCTTAATGCTTGGACATGGGCAGGAAGGGACAAGGCAAGGCTAAGAGCTCTGGCAGTTCACACTCACTCCCACACACACAACTTGATGACTATTCCCAATCACTTTGGCAGGAGTGTGTGGATCAGAACTCCAGAGGAGACACCCCTGGGAGAAAGCAGGTGGCGAGATGCACGAAACTGAAGTCCCATTCTTCATAACCACCCTCAGACAACAGCAGGCCCGACCGGGTCCCTACACCTCAGAGAACGCACCAGACAAGATGCAGCTGAAAGTCATGAGTCCTCAGAGAGCCCTGGTGTATGACAGCTTGAGGACAACACAAGTATGTATTCACCTTTGTTTTTTTTTAATTTTTTATTATCTTTATTTATGTATTGCATAGAGACAGCCAGAAATTGAAAGGAAAGGGGAAATCGAAAGGGAGAGGCAGAAAGACACCTGCAATACTGCTTCACCACTCACAAAGTATTCCCCCTGCAGGTGGGGACCAGGGGCTCGAACCCGGGCCCTTGCACATTATGAGATGTGTGCTCAACCAGGTGCGCCACCACCTGGCCCCTGTTTTGTTTTGTTTTTAATATTTATTTATTTGGATAGAGACAGAAATCAAAAAGAGATGGGGGAGATAGGGAGGGAGACAGACATCTGCTTCACTGCTCATGAAGTTTCCCTTCTGCAGATGAGGACTGGGGCCTTGAACCTGGCTCCTTGTGCAGTGTAACATAGGCACTTAGCCAGGTGTGCCATCGCCCAGCCCCTGTGTTCACCTTTGTATGCATCCATTATAAAGCCAGTGTAGGGGCAGACAATGGCACACCTGATTAAGCACACATATTGCAGTGTGCAAGGGTTCAAGCCCTAGGGCCACACCTACAGGGAGGAAGTTTCACACACAGTGAAGCAGGGCTACAGATGTCTCTCTGTCTCTCTCCCTCTCCCCCTCCCCTTCCTTCTCAATTACTCTCTGTTTCTATTAAAAACTAGATATATATTTTTAAAAACTAAAAATAAATAAATAAATAAATATAGGCAATGCCCTCATATCCACCCCCTAGCAGGTGCACGCTACCTAGGAAGCCCCCTGTCCCATTGCCTCCCCAGGGAATCCTAGCCTCAAGCTGTCTAGCTCTTACTACAAGCCCATCTGTTGGGGGAGGGGACGTTCAGAGACAGCTGGAAGGGCCCTCAACCACCGGCTCCCAATTTCTCCCAGATCTTTAGGGTAGGAGAACCCCATTCTAAAGCAGCCTGGGGTGGGGGTGTGTCCAGGGAGGCTGGGAGGGGAGGAGCACTGTGGGAGCCAGATCCTGAAACTCCCATGGGTGTGAGAGCAGAAACCCAAACCCTGGTCCACCTCCCACCCCCCTTTTACACCCCCACCCCCACCTCTCTAGCCACCGTCCGGAAAAAATAAACTATTTCCTGCAAGCAGCCCTGCAACAAAGTCTGTGAGTGAGCTGTGACACATGTTACATAAATAGAAGCCGCAGAGGGGAAAAGCCTGTTTTCTCTTTCATTATTTATCACTCTCTAACCATCTCCAGCTGGGTGAGTAAACAGGCGCATTGGCCCATAATGAGGAACAGACCGACCGCTGCCGTGAGGCTGCTGCAGGGTCCCGTGTGAGCATGAGAGTGCGCGAATGTCTGTCTGTCTGTCTGTCTCTCTGCTCTCAAGTGGAAGCCTCTGGGAACCGTAAAGGAGAAGGCTTGTGGGAGCACCCAATGAGGGGCTTTCCACCCCGCTGCCACCTCCCCACCCCAGGGTTGGTTGGGGATGGGTGCTGGATGGAAGAGGAGTCAGAAGGGGAGAGACTGTGTGGGTGGGAGAGGACATGCCCGGGAAAAGCCAAGTGTGAGGCACAGAAAGGCTGAAACATGATGCCCCCACCCCAAGCCCCAGGGTTGGCGTCTGAGTGTGGGCACAGGGAATATATGGGAGCGGGGACATGACGGCATGTGAAGGAGTGTGACTACCGCCTTCTGTGGGACTGCAGGGAAGACTGGGAGGTGGAGGGAGAGAATGGGCAGGGTACGTGGTGTGAGCCCAGGGGGGTGGGTGGGCTCTGTGGTTTTATGACTAGGGAGAAGTGCAAATGTCTATGTGACTTTTTTCTCCCCTATGATTCACTTATTTATTTTTAATATGAGAGAGACAAAGAGCTAGAACACCAGAATATCATTCTAGCATATTTGATGCTGGAGATAAAACTTGTGACTTCAGGCACCTGAATTAGAGCTCTACTCACTAGCACACCTCCTGGGTCACTTTTTTTTTTTTTTTTTAATTATTGATTTTCTTATTTTGTTTGTTTTCTATAGTGACAGAAATTTAAGAGGAAGGAGGAGATAGAAGGGGGAGAGATAAAGAGAGACACCTGCAGCCCAGCTTCACTGCTCTGAAGCTTCTTCCATACAGGTGGGAACTGCAGATTTGAACGTTGATCCTTGGGTACGGCAACATGTGCACTTTACCAGATGCACCACCACCTGCCCCCTGCTTGTTAAGTTCATAATGGAGATGAAACTGAGGGCTTCGTGCATGTGTTTTGTTGTTGAGATTCCTCTTTAGCCCTTATTGTTACTTTTAAATTTTATTTTATTTTATTTATTTATTTTCTCTTTTATTTAAGAAAGGATTAATTAACAAAACCATAGGGTAGGAGGGGTACAACTCCACACAATTCCCACCACCCAATCTCCATATCCCACCCCCTCCCCTGATAGCTTTCCCATTCTCTGTCCCTCTGGGAGCACGGACCCAGGGTCATTGTGGGTTGCAGAAGGTAGAAGGTCTGGCTTCTGTAATTGCTTCCCCGCTGAACATGGGCGTTGACTGGTTGGTCCATACTCCCAGTCTGCCTCTCTCTTTCCCTAGAAGAGTGGGTCTCTGGGGAAGCGGAGCTCCAGGACACATTGGTGGGGTTTATTTATTTATTTATTTTTATCTTCAGTGCTAGGGCTCAGTGCCTGCAGTACAAATCCACTGCTCCTGGAGGCCATTTTTCCCATTTTGTTGCCCTTGTTATTATCATTGTTGCCATTGCTGTTCTTGTTGGATGAGACAGAGAGAAATGAGAGAGGAGGGGAAGACAGAGAAGAGGAGAGAAAGATAGACACCTGCAGACCTGCTTCACCACTTGTGAAGTGACCCCCCCCGTAAGTGGGGACCCAGGGGCTGAAACTGGGATCCTTATGCTGGTCCTTACAGTTTGCACCATGTGTGCTCAACCTGCTGCACTACTGCCTGCCCCCCATATATATATATATATATAATTATTTTTTATACATTTCCCTTTTTTTGCCCTTGTTGTTTTGTTGTTGTTGTTGTTGTTGTTGATGTCATCATTGTTGAATAGGAGAGAGAAATGGAGAGAGGAGGGGAAGACAGAGGGAGAGAGAAAGATATAGACACCTGCAGACCTGCTTCACCGCCTGTAAAGTGACTGCCCTGCAGGTGGGGAGCAAGGGGCTCAAACTGGGGTCCTTACTCCAGTCCTTGAACTTGACGCCATGTGTGCTTAACCCACTGCGCTACCACCCGACACCCCTATTTTATATTTTTATGATCAAGAGAGAGAGGGTATCACCAAGATGGTGGCATCCCACCATCTATGACAATTTCACTTGTCTCTGTCCTTGGTGCTCCCTGGTGGTGCCAGGGATCTAGGCCAGGGCCTCCCACATGGAAGGCATATGTTCTGTCCACTGAGCCACCATCTCCCAAGCCCCTTTGCAGTTTTAATGGTAGACATCTGTGTGTCACTATGCACAGTTGACATGTGCTTGTGAAAATTTTATGGCCATACAGTGTTGTAATGGGTTGAGTCATATCCCTGCAAAAGGGCAAGTTGAAATCCTAAGCCCCAGGAGGCTGGGTGGTGGCTCACCTGGTTAAGCACGCATGTTACAATGCGCAAGAACCCAGGTTTAAGTCTCTGGTCCCCACCTGCAGGGGGAAAACTTTGCAAATGGTGAAGTTGTGCTGCAGGTGTCTCTCCTCTATCTTCTCATACCTTCTCAATTTCTGGCTGTCTGTATCCAATAAATAAAGATAATTTAAAAAATCAAAAGGGAGAGAGAGAAAGAAATCCTAAGCCTCAGCACATCAGAATATTATCTCACTTGGGAGCAGAGTCACTGCAAATTTCATCATTTACAATGAGGGTATGGTGGCCCCTAGTGAAATATGACTAGTATCCTAATTAGAAGATGTCCTTATAAAGATGCAGAGATATGTGGTTATGTGAGGATGGAGGCAGAGACTGGAAGGAGGCATCTACAAGCCAAGGAACACCCAGGATTAATGGACAACAAGCTAGCAATAAGCCAGAGAGAATTAAGGAAGGATTTTCCCTTTAGGGTGTCAGAAGAAACTCAGTTTTGGTTATGCAGTGTCCAAAACCAAGAAACAATAGAGTTCTATTGTTTTCAGCCACCCAGTATGGCAGCCCCAGGCAACTAAGGGTATATATGAGTATGTGGTGTGAGTTTGCAAGTGAGTGAGGGTGAGAAGCCATGGGAATGCATGTATGTTTGTCATGGAGGCTTGGTAGCTAAGATAAGTGGGGCATGACGATCTGACATTGGGAGTGTATAAATACATGTGTGAGGACAGGAAGTGTGTGTGTGTGTGTGTGTGTGTGTGTGTGTGTGTGTGTGTGTGTGTGTGTGTGTGCCTGCACCAGTACACACTCATTCTAACCATCCTTCTGGAAAGAAACCCCTCCTGTCAGAGATGCAGCTTCCTTTCTTTGCTCCTGGCTACCTCTCTGCCCACCCACACTCTCTCTCTTGACCTCAGCAGCCCTGCATGAGACCCAGGTCATACCCTGAGAAGGACAGAGACAGTCCTGCAAAGGGATGCCCAGAGCTGGCCTCAGCCCAAGGGTCATCCTGACATCAAGACTATAATCCTGTGACCTGGGAGATTGTGTAATGGTTCAAGTGTTGGACTCTTCAGGCAGGAGGTACCGAGTTGGATCCCCAGCATCACATGTGCCAGAACGATGCTCTGGTTCCCCTTTTCTCCTCCTCTCTCTTATTCATAATAAATAAATAAATCTTCTTTTTAAAAAATTCCAATCCATTACAATGCAGAGGACCCAGGTTTAAACCCCTGGTCCCCATATGCATGAGGAAAACTTTATGAGTAGTAAAGCAAGGCTGCAGGTGTCTCTCTCTTTCCTTCTCTGTCCCCCTCCCCTCTAAATATCTGTGTTATCTAATAAGAAATAAACTATTTAGAAAAATAATTACAATCCCCTCTAGACTTCAAGACCCAGTATTTATCAGGGACCCATGGGAGGCCAGGATTCCAAGCCAGGTGAGGCTAGAGGCTGTAGGCAGTAGGTTAGGGGTCAGACTCCTTGTTTGTGCTTCTGGGCATCCTTGTCCAGAGCCTGATTTCTCTCTAATCCAGAGTGACTGAGCTGGTTCCACCTGTCCAACATGGGGAGTTAGAAGGGGAGGAGACCTAAGCCCAGTCTTGAGACAGAACTGGGTTCCTAAGAGCATATGTTGATCAGATCCATCCCAGCTGACCATTGGATGTCAGAGTCTGCTAATCCAACCTCTACCTCCACCCAGGACATACAAATGTTCAATTATTCACTCAGCAGAATACCTGTCCCCGGACCCTCCCTTAAAATCCTTAGAGGTATCCCAGAGAGGCCTTGTCGTGACACCTCAGACAATATCTGTGACATCTCTGAGCCTCAGTTTCCCCTCTGTTAAAATGTTATAATTGGGACCTGGTAGTGGCACACCTGGTAGAGCACACACACACTGCCCCCAGTCCTCACTTGTGTGTGTGTGTGGGGGGGACTTTAGGAGTGGAGAAGCAGTGCTGCAGGTGTCTCTTTCTCTCTCTCTCTCTCTCTCTCTCTATCTCCCCCTTTCCTTTCAGTTTCTCTCTGTCACTGTGCAAAATAATAAGTCAAATACTAGTAAAAGAAAAATGGCATGTATACCTGTGCCCTATCTACTTTAAGGGAAGGGTATCAGAGTTAGGGGATGTAGTGAACATAAACTTCTCTTAGAAGAATGCCTTATAGAATGCCCTGAGAGCCTGATTTCAGTGGTACCTCTCAGAGCAGCACTGCCTTTTAAACAAAATATTTATTTATTTATTCCCTTTTGTTGCCCTTGTTTTCTTGTTATAGTTATTGTTGTTACTGATGTCATTGTTATTGGATAGGACAGAGAGAAATGGAGAGAGGAGGAGAAGATAGAGAGAAAGATAGACACCTGCAGACCTGCTTCACCACCTGTGAAGCAACTGTCCTGCAGGTGGGGAGCCAGGGGCTCGAACCCGGATCCTTACTCTGGTACTTGCGCTTTGTGCCACGTGCGCTTAACCTGCTGCGCTAGCGCCCGACTCCCACACTGCCTTTAGTCGGAGTCAGGTGGTAGCGCAGCAGGTTAAGTGCACATGGCGCTAGGATCCTAGTTCAAGCCCCCAGCTCCCCACCTGCAGGGGCGTCACTTCACAGGCGGTGAAGCAGGTCTGCAGGTGTCTATCTTTCTCTCCCTCTTTGTCTTCCTCTCTTCTCTTCATTTCTCTCTGACCCGTCCAACAATGATGACAAAAATTATAACTACAACAATAAGAAAAAACAACAGGGGCAACAAAAGGGAATAAATAAATAAATATATATATTTTTAAAAAGGCAATATAGTGGTCCGGGAGGTGGCGCAGTGATAAAGCTTTGGACTCTCAAGCATGAGGTCCTGAGTTCGATCCCCGGCAGCACATGTGCCAGAGTGATGTCTGGTTCTCTCTCTCTCCTCGTATCTTTCTCATTAATAAATAAATAAAATCTTTAAAAAAAAAAAAAAAAAAAAAAAAAAAGGCAATATAGTATTGCTGTCTTCTCCACCACCAAAGTAGCTTGCTGTCTCCTTTTCTAACTTCTCAGTTACTTCCCCTCTAACTCTCTAATTAATCAATAGTTTGGTTTAAGTTAGGAATCTGTAACCTATGCCCCTCCTCCATAGGCCCTGCCTAGTTTTATATTGTTTATAAGCAAATAATGATATTTGTAAATTCACCATAAATTTGATGACAGGGCATATTAACTTTGAACCCAACTAAGCAAAATATATCTTACTCCCTCACATCTCATTCTTCTCATTAGGAGTCCTGTATTACAAAAACTTGCTTGGTACTTAATAATTATTTTTTTTTGAGTATTTTATTCTTTTTTATCATTGCTGTGGTTATTTTTATTGTTGTTGTTATTGATGTTGTTGTTGGATAGGACAGAGAGAAATGGAGAGAGCAGGGGAAGACAGATAGACACCTACAGACCTGCTTCACCGCCTGTGAAGCGACTCCCCTGCAGGTGGGGGGCTTGAACCGGGATCCTTACTCCGGTCCTTACGCTTAGCACCATGTGCGCTTAACCCGCTGTTCTATTGTCCGACTCCCCCATCCCAAGTATTTTTTTCTAATGAAACTGCTAGAGAGAAACCAGACCATAGCTCAACTCTGGCTTATGGTGGTGCTGGGGAACCTGGTACCTCAGAGTCTCAGGCATGAAAGTCTTTTATGTAATCACTATACTGTCTGCCCTACCTGGTACTTAATTATTTTGTAATCAAATCAGTAAATACTTTTTATATATTTATTTATTTATTTTCCCTTTTGTTGCCCTTGTTGTTTTATTGTTGTTCTTGATGTCATTGTTGTTGGATAGGACAGAGAGAAATGGAGAGAGGAGGGGAAGACAGAGGGGGGAGAGAAAGACACCTGCAGACCTGCTTCACCACCTGTGAGGGGACTCCCCTGCAGGTGGGGAGCCGGGAGCTCAAACTGGGATCCTTAAGCCAGTCCTTGCACTTTGCGCCACGTGTGCTTAACCCGCTGCACCATTGCCCAACTCCCAAATCAGTAAATATTTAGGGAAATTTGTTTAATTTTTTTTGCTCTTTTGCATGTTTGTTTGTTTTGGTTTTTGGTATTTATTTATTATTGGATAGAGACAGAGAAATTGAAAAGGGAGGGGGAGATAGAAAAGGAAAGAGACAGAGAGAAACCTGTAGCACTGCTTCACCGCTTATGAAGCTTTCCCCGTGTAGGTGGGGACTACAGGCTTGAACCTGGGTCCTTGTGCACTGTAGTGTGTGTGCTTAATCAGGTTTGCCACAGCCTGGCCCCTATTTTTGCTCTTGTTAATGAAACCCCTAAATAATAGTATATCCATGGTTCTGCCCCCTTGATGCACAAAGCTGAAAATATTTACTATGTGTATTTTTACAGAGAAAGTTGCTGGTCTCTGCTTCCGCCCGCTGAGCTCTCCATCACAGAAACAAGTTGGTCACAGCTTGCCAACCTCTCAAGTAGAACACTCTAAGCCCTTGGCCATTTAGATTGGTTTGGAGAGGGGCAAGAAAATCCCTAGACAGATCCCAAAAGTCAGAGTTTGCTTGAATGATTCACTGGGCTGAACTGAGCAGAATATGAATCTAAAGCTGATGGGAATCCTTCCACGGGCTCTGAGAATGAAGCCCACCCAGGGAACACTGGGGTGAAGCAATATAGACAACCCAACAATGTGGGCTTAAGGACCTGGGCTAAACAATACCAGCAACAGGTCCTAACCCTTAATTTTCCAGTTAAAGAAATCAAAGTGATTCTCATTATTATTTATGTCCATTTGAAGTGAGTTTTCTGATGCTTGCATAGACTCAAGAGCATAAAAGAAGAGAGTCTTGTCCAGCTCAGTGCATTCAAAGAAAGCTTTCAGGAGGAGGCATCACCTTCACTGGGTCTTAGAGTAAGCCATAGCAGTGAGTGGAAGGAAATGTGTTCCAGACAGAGGCACAGCATGAGAGGAAAGAGCATGGCACACACCATGAGTGCTGAATGTCCAGGAAGGGAGCGGCCAGTGAGGGAATGAGACTCAACAAAGGGCACGTTGTGTCATATCAAACAAATGGAGGGGCTTGAATTCAGCTCCATGGGAGTGGCTCTTGAGCAAAGCAAGTAGGCACTTTCAGTAGATCTTTATTTGTTTGCTTGTTTGTTTACTACTGTGGAAGATAAACTGGTTAGGGAATAAAAGGAAGGGATCAGTTTGGAAGAGGAGAGGTAGTTAGAGAGCCCCTGGAATAATACAGGAAGATGGAAATGAGCGTCTAGGCCAGAGGCAGTGGGAGAAGGGATGGAGAGGAGGAAATGACAGAGAAATTGATGGGGTGGTCCTGGAGGTGGCTCAGTGGATAAAGCATGAGTCCCGAGTTCAATCCCCGGCAACACATGTACCACTAGAGTGATGTCTGGCTCTTTCTCTCCTATCTTTCTCAATAAATAGATAACATCTTAAAATTAAAAGATGGAGAGAGAGAGAGAGAGAGAGAATGATGGGGGCCACAGGCACAGGATTTGGTGACTAGTTGACTATAAAAAGGAAGCCATCTATGGGCTGGCAAATAGCTCACTTTAACAGTTTCCTGCTTTGCCATGTATATGACCCAGGTTAGAGCCCAGCCCTCACTGCACTGGAGGAAGCTTTGGTGCTGGGTCTCTTTTAATCCTTCTATTTTTCTCTCTGCCTCTCTATCTCTAACTTGAAAAAAAAAAGTCATAGAGGGGCAGGGTTGTGGCACAGCAGGCAGGCCTGCATTAAAGCCTCTGGCCCCCATCTGCAGGGTGGAAGCTTCACAAGCAATGAAGCAGTGCTTCAGGTATCTTTCTTTCTCTCACTCCCCCTCCCTTTTCCATTTCTTTCTGTACTATCAAATAAAAGAAAAAAAGAAACGAAAAGAAAAAAGAAAGAAAGGAAAGGAAGGGAAGGGAAAGAAGAGAAGGGGAAAGAAAGATAAAGAAAGGAAAGGAGAGGTGGTCCAGGAGGTGACGCAGTGGATAGAGTGTTGAACTCTCAAGCATGAGGTCCTGAGTTCAATCCCTGGCAACACATGTACCAGAGTGATGTCTGATTTTCTCTCTCTCTCTCTTTCTCTCTCTCTCTTTCTCTCTCTCTCTCCCCTCCTCCTCCTATTTTTCTCATAATAAATAAATTTTTTAAAAAAGCAAAGGTGAGGAAAGGGAAAAAATGGCTGCTGGGAGTGGTGGATCCATGGTGTAAGCACTGAGCCCCAGTTAAAACCCATGTGGCTACATTAAAATAAACAACAAAGTCAGAGAGAGAGTGAAAAATGAATCCTTTCTAGAGTGACAGGGTGGGTCATGGGGAGGAATGCAGAAGCAGGGCATAGTTTGGAGATGGTCTGGGTCTGGGGGTATGTTAATGAATCCGTCCATGGAGGCTCACAGATAGGAGCAGCTCCAGGAGAGGGATAGGACTCAGAGCCACAGTAGACAAAACTATAGACATCAGTGAAATTGTTCAAGATGACATGTAGTGGGTCAAAGCTGAAGCCTGGAAGACACCAAGCCTTTAAGAGGGAAAAGACAGGAGCCCACAAAGGCACAAAGAAAGGAAAAGTCAAGAGGAAGAACAGGAGGGCAGATTGTGGCTGGCAGCTGGCCCATATCTCTTGGCACTGACCTCCAAACAGAGCAGGCTGCTCACTGCCAACACCTGCTCTTTGCCTGAGGGTTTTTTTCCTGGCCGTGGAAACACCCTTGGCTCCTGCTCAGGGTAAGCCGGAAGTGCTGGAGAGTGAATGTGCCCAGAAGCAGCCCTCAGCCAATGGCAAGGAAGGAATAATGAATAAATACCAGTCTTCCTTGTCCGTGGTAGGGACAGCTCAAGGTGTGTCTCCTGCTTCTTCCGGAGTTCCCCAGCCGGATTGCATCCTTCTTGCTCATAGTGGAAGCTTAACTCGCCTGAGACAATCCCTGTATTGGCTTCCTGCCCTCCTCTCTCACTTTTTACTCTGTTATTGTATTTCCTGGGGCTAGTTCCCTAAGGACTATTTGTACTTGAATTCTTATTTCAGAGACTGCTTTTAGGAGAACCTAAACTAAGACAGAGACATCATGAAAACCAAACACGTTGAAACTTGCGAGATGTTCTATCCAGGTAACTCTCAGCTAGGGAGATCAGGCCAGGCTTGCTCTGGGCTCACTGGCCCATTCAGAACAGAAGCTGTTTTCTCCCCCCCTGGTTCTGGAATTCTCAGCAGGGGACTTTCCACAGTCAGGGCCTGAGCAAACTTCACTAGCAAGAACTCTTCCTAGTTCTCATTTCAGTTCCTCCTGCTTTCCAGGGAAGTCTGCTTGCAACTAGCTCCTTGTGATGCAAAGGTTTGGAGAGATGTCTCTGTCTCAACCCTGAGCCATGTACCCCTAGTTCAGTCCTCTTCTTCTCCAGCTCTCCAAGTGACTCACTTTTTTTCTTCCATTTTTTTTTAAATTTTCTTTTATTTATTTGATAGAGATAGCCAGAAGTTTAGAGGAAGGGGAAGAAAGAGAGTGAAAGAGACAGAGAGACACCTGCAGCACTGATTCACCACTTGCAAAGTCCTTCAGGTGGGGACCAGGGGCTCGAACCTGGGTCCTTGAGCATTGCAACATGTGCTCTCAAGCAGGTGCACTACCACCCAGCCCCCCTTTCCTTCCATTTTTATGTCCACGTCAGTAGCTGTTCATTGCTTCTTTTTTTGTCTGTAACCTGGAGGTTGGCTCTAGATTCTGACCAGTGAGTCACAGAGAAACAGGGAAAGCTGGGTGGCCTGAAAATACCTCTAGTTCATGTGCACCTGTCCCATCTGGCTCTTCACCTCTGAACTCTCAAAACAAGAAGCAGGTGGGATAGATAGCCCAATGGTTCTGTAAAAAGACTTATGTCTGAGGCTCAAAAGTCCCAGGTTCAATTCCCTGTACTACCATAAGCCAGAGCTGAGCAGTGCTCTGGAGTCTCTCTCTCTCTCTCTCTTACACACACACACACACACACACACACACACACACACACATTAAAATAAAAACATATATTTGTCAAAGTAAGGAAAATAGCCTTGAACCCAACTTCTGGCAAGGGGTTAGGAGAAACCTCAAGAACCTATAAAGTGATTTAAAAAAAAAAGATACTCAGTATAAAAAGTCAGGGTATAGATGTAGGTAACTCACTTCTGCACTTGTGAGTTTCTGTCTCTGTGCTGTGTGTGAATGTATGTGTGTGTGTTCCAGAGATTGAACTCAAGGCTTTATACATGAAAAACATGGACTCTACCGCTAAGCTACACCCCTAGTCCACTAGTCTTATCATTTGTAAGGTGAAGATAATAATAGGGGGCCAGGTGATGTTACACCTGGCTGAGCATACACATTATAGTGCACAAGGACCCAGGCTCAAGCCTCTGGTCCCCAGATTTACACTTGCAGAAAGGAAGCTTCATGAGCAGCGAAACAGTGCTGCAGGTGTCTCTTTCTCCTCTATCTCTTCTTTCCCTCACGATTTCTCTCTGTCTTTATCCAAAATAAAGAAATTAACATATATATGATGAAAAATTGGTTATTTGAATTTGGTTGGGTCACCCAGGAGTAGATTTTGAGATAATTATTCCAGTATATTTGGTCAGTTGAAGAGGTAAAGGAAGTATCTATGAGGTAGCACAGTGAATAATGCATTGGACTCAAGTGTGAGGTCCTAAGTTCAATCCCTGGCAGCGCATGCACCAGAGTGATATCTAGTTCTCTCTCTCTCTCTCTCTCTCTCTCTCTCTCTCCCCCTCCTATCTTCTTCATGAATAAATAAATAAAATCTTTAGTATAAAAAGAGGCAAAGGAAGCATCCATAGAGAAATGGAGGAGTAGAATAAGAAAGGGGGAAGGGCAATAAATGGTATCAAGTCATTACTGCAGGGAATCCCTGAGATTGTACATGGAAAGCATACCTGTGTTACCCCACCAGATGGGGAGAGAGTGAGGGTATTTATACACCAGATGCCATCAAACATGGGTGAAGGGCTGTCCCTGAAGATGCTAATTCCCTGACACTTCTGGCCTCCCACATAATGATAGAGTGGACACTGATTCCCAGAGACAGCTCTCAAGCAAGATAGGTATGGAAACCTTAGGATGGTGGTGACTGGGTGGTGGCACACCTGGTTGAGTGCACATGTTACAATGCACAAGGACCTGGGTTTTCAAGCCCCTGGTCCCCACCTGCAAGGGGAAAACTTCACAAGTGGTGAAGCAATGATGCAGGTGTCTGTCTCTTTCCCTCTCAATACCCCCCCATCCTCTCAATTTCTGGCTGTCTCTATAAAAAAAATAAATAAAGATAATAAAAAAGAAGAAGAAGAAGAAGCCTTAGCAGTATCAGTAGTCAGCACAAGCACATGTGGACAGGACACCAATGGCATCTGTGGCATCATCTCAGAGGGTTTTAGGGAGGGATGATGAGGTCCTGCACAAAACTGGCTTAGTGTATGGTTGGTTCTTCTCTAATAAAGAGCCACCTCATTGCAGATTTCTTGTAGCTTAGCAGCCAAGCATGAGGCCTTGGGGACTGGAGAGCCAGAAATCAAGAACAAAGGGCACTGGAGGTGAGAGGGTCAGAAAGAAGATGGGGAACAGGAGAATTGGAACTAGGCCTTGGCACTCAAATCGAGTGAGGAGTTCCCTATACAAATGGAACAATTTCTCACCTCTGCCAGACCTCATCTTCCCATTTTGCAGCTGAAGAAACTAAGATTAAGTTCCTTGTCTCAGAATCTCAGGTTAGAAAGTGATAGAATTGGGGGTTTAAACCCAAGTGTCGGGAGTCAGGAGGTAGCGCAGTGGGTTAAGCGCACGTGGTGCAAAGCACAAGGACCAGCATAAGGATCCCGGCTCCCCACCTGCTCCCCACCTGCTCCCCACCTGCTCCCCACCTGCTCCCCACCTGCAGGGGAGTCGCTTCACAGGCAATGAAGCAGGTCTGCTGGTGTCTATCTTTCTCTCCCCCTCTCTGTCTTCCCCTCCTCTCTCCATTTCTCTCTGTCCTATCCAACAATGATGACATCAACAACAACAACAATAATAACTACAACAACAATAAAAAAAACGAGAGCAACAAAAAGGAAATAAATAAATAGATATTTAAAAAAAATTTTAAACCCAAGTGTCTCTTCCTCTTGGGAGGAAGAAGTGGAATCACCCTTGAAGGATGAAGAAGTAAAGATTGAAGAAGAGAATTCTCTGTTGAGTCTGCCCTCCCCCCCCCAATACACACTCACCCCAGGTCTGGTTACATGTGAATTGAATGGAAAAGGATGTGGAACCTGCTCTCTGAACCCACCCCAGTGCATGCCCCACTTTCTCCCTACACACACACACACACACACACACACACACACACACACTTGTGTCTCATTTGACCCAAAGACACTTGCTCTAAAAACTGTCCACTGTTTGTCAGGTTACTGTTCAGTTCCTGATCCTTAATGATTGATTTTCCACAAATAAACTTGGAGTCCTGTGTCCACTACCCTGTGGACCAGGACCAAGTCTCTGCATCCCTGAAAGTGGCTGAAGGAGGGTCTGCAAACCTCCCCCAGGGTCCAAACAGCCTGCTGATCTGACACTAGGCCTTTCCCTGGTCTAGGGTGCCCTCCTCTCTAGAGTCCCCTGGGACAGCCAGGAGCTGTCCTCTACTCTACTCTACTCTACTCTACTCTACTCTACTCTACTCTACTCTACTCTACTCTACTCTACTCAGGAATATATGGTAAGCTGGTAAGCCTCTTCCCAGGGGCAGGAGCCCCCCTTAAATAGAGGGTGGGTGGAGAATGCCTTGAAGGTACTTGGCACAGTTCATTAAGATATCAACCCTTAATGAAATATTTCTTTGTTTAAATCATCATTTATATTGAAGAACAGAGGCCTTTTGTGGCAAAAGAAAAGGCTGTTCCCTTCTACTTCTCACCCACCTCCACTGGAGCACAGACCCTGCCTAGGTCCTTCAGAGTGAGAAAAGTGGGGAATGGGGGGGAGGAGCAGCTGGGGGCTGGGAAGGGGAGAAGACTACAGAGTGGAGGACACACAGAGGGAAAGGGAGAGACAAGCTGACTGGGGAAGGGATAGGTGGTGGGCACACACTGGGGGAGGGGGACATGCAGGAGAAAGCCCACTGCAGTTTGACAACCAACCAACCAACCAACCAATCACTGTCAGAAACAACCCAACTACTTGTGAGTGGGAGGCAAGCAAATAAACCAGGGCATACTGGTGTTATAGGCTGCTCTCCAGTAGACGGTTCAGGGATGATTTAGACACATGTAGCAAGTCCAGATTAATCTCAGCAACATGAAGTAAAAGAGAGAAGCAAAAAGCAAAAGGATACTTTTTATTTAACACATCAGGAGTGTTACTAAGTTTGGGAAATTGGCTACCTCTAGGAAGGCTGAGAAAGGATCTTGTTTTTTGCTTGTTTGTTTTGTTTTATAGATTTGTGCATTTATTTATGAGAAAGAGACGGAGAGAGTCAGAGCATCACTCTGGCACATGGGATGCCAGAGATTGAATTTAGGATTCCATGTTTAAGAAATGAAGGCATAGGGACTGGGCAGAGGCACACCTGGTTGAGCATACATAGACCATGCACAAGGACCCTGGGCTGACCCCCTAGGTCCCCATTGTAGGGGGGCCTGCTTCATGACCTGAAAAGCAGATCTGTAGGTGTCTTTCTCTCTCCCTATCCCCCTTCTTCTCTCAGTTATTTCTCTCTAGCCTATCAAATAAAATAGAAAAATAAATAAATAAAAATGGAGAGAGAGAATCCAAGGCCTTATTCAGTGAGCTGCTCCCCAGCCCACAAGGACTTTTTTTTTTTTTTTGGCCTCCAGAGTTATCACTAGGGCTTGGTGGCTATACTATGAAACCACTGCTTCTGGGGCCATTTTTCCCTATATAATCTTTTCCATGCCTGAGTACCTGGGTTTAAGTCCTTGGTACCACATCGGAGCACCACACAAAGGGGAGGTTTCATGAGTGGTGTAGTAGTGCTGTGGTGTCTCTCCTTTCTCTGTCTCTGTCTCTCTCTTGCCTCCAGGGTTATCACTGGGGCTTGGTGCTGGTATTACAAATCCACTGCTCCTGGAGTTCACTTTTTTTTTTTATTTAAGAAAGGATTAATTAACAAAACCATAGGGTAGGAGGGGTACAACTCCACACAATTCCCACCACCCAATCTCCATATCCCACCCCCTCCCCTGATAGCTTTCCCATTCTCTATCCCTCTGGGAGCATGGACCCAGGGTCATTGTGGGTTGCAGAAGGTAGAAGGTCTGGCTTCTGTAATTGCTTCCCCTCTGAACATGGGCGTTGACTGGTTGGTCCATACTCCCAGTCTGCCTCTCTCTTTCCCTAGTAGGATGGGTCTCTGGGGAAGCGGAGCTCCAGGACATATTGGTGGGGTCTTCAGTCTAGGGAAGCCTGGACGGCATCCTGATGACATCTGGAACCTGGTGACTGGAGTCCACTTTTTCAAATTTTTTTTTATAGGATAGGACAAAAAGAAATTGAGAGGGAAGGTGAAGATAGAGAGGGAGAAAGATAGACACCTGCAGACCTGCTTCACCACTTGTGAAGCAACACCCCTGCCAGTGGGGTTCCGGGGGCTCAAACCAGGATCCTTGCACTGGTCCTTGTGCTTCGTCCTATGTGCACTTAACCTAGTGCGCTACTGCCCAGCCTCCCTCTTTCCCTCTCTATTTCTCTCTTAATGTCAGGAAGGAAGGAAAGGAGGAAGGAAGGAAGAAATGAAGGAAAGGAAGAAAGGGAGGGAAAGGAAAAAGTTTGTACAGGCACAAAGTCCCAGCAAAAAACCCAGCACCAAGAGAAGATAAAAGTACATTTCCGGGGGCCGGGTAGAACACTTGGAGCAAAGCGCAAGGACTGATGTAAGGATTCTGGTTTGAGCCCCCGGCTCCCCACCTGCAGGGGAGTCACTTCACAGGTGGTGAAGCAGGTCTGCAGGTGTCTGTCTTTCTCTCCCCCTCTCTGTCTTCCCCTCCTCTCTCCATTTCTCTCTCTGTCCTATCCAACAACAGCAACAATAATAGTAACAACAACAAGGATAAACAAGGGCAACAAAAGGGAAAAAATGGCCTCCAGGAGCAGTGGATTCATAGTACAGGCACTGAGCCCCAACAATAACCCTGGAGGCAAAAAAAAAAGTACATTCTCAGAGTCTCAGGGGCCCCACCTACACCACCACCTTGCCCTCTTCCCAGTCACTTCCCCACCTAAAGTAATCACTCTCCTGAATTCTAATGCTGTCAATCGGTTGAGCCAATTCTTAAGTTTCAGATCAATGGAATCATACCATCATCTCTCTTGTGTCCAACTTTTATGTTCAACACTATCCATGAGATCTCTCCATGTTGCTGTGTGCCATGGCAGTTTGTTCATCCTCACTGCTAAGCACATTCCTTGTATGAGAAAACTGTCATCGATTTGTCTCTTCTACATTGATGGCTATTGCAATCAGTGCTACAAGAATTTGCTAGTGTGTGTCTTCTTGTGAGCACATGTATGTATGCATTCCTGTTGTTAAGAGATTCATTGTTGTTAGATTCATTGAGAGCCAGGGGTGGGGCACAGGTCCCACAGCACCTGGGTGAGGTACTTTCCAAGCCACAGCAGCTTTTACAACATCCCAGGCTTTAATGTTAACAGTTTTGGGGTGGTTTTCATGTCTTGGAAGATGGCCTGGTTGCCACACTGGTTGTATATTCTGTTAGAGTAGCCAGGCACCTTTGTGGAAGAAGTCACCCACAGCCCCCCAGAACCACACGGTCATGGGTCCAGCACCGAGACAGATACCAAGTTGCAGACGTGACCGTGATTCCACCCTGACTTCTCTGGGCAGATGACCTCAACAATGTGTCCTGGAACCTCACCTTTCCAGAGCTCTACCTCATTAGGGAAAGACAGAAAAGGCTGGGGGGGTGTGTGTGTGTGTGTGTGGATCGACCTACCAACACCCAATGCCAGTGGAGAAGCAATTACAGAAGCCAGAACTCCTACCTTTTGCACTCCAAAACATCTTTGATCCATACTCCCAGTGGGGGAAAAGTGATGGTAGGAAGAGGGTAAGAGGGCTCTGAACTCCAGCTCCTTTAGGTCCCAGAGAGAGGGGACAAAAAGGAGAGAAATATTTGGATGTAGTAATAAGGTGATGTGTGGCTTGGAAGGGAAGAGAGAATTGGACCTGGAAGGAAAAGGGGGCAATTATCTACAAATGTAGGCAGATTGTTGTAGAGATGACAATTAACTCATATCTGCAACCTTGGGAGAACCATGATGGTTTGCAATGGAGGGACTTGGGATTCAGAACTCTGGTGGTAGGAATGGTGTGGAATTATACCCCTGTTGGCATGTAACTTTGTAAATCAGTGTCAAATTGCTAATAAAAATTGAAAAAAAAAAGAGAGACATTGAAGATTGGATCTTCTGGGTTATGCTGCTAACATTTTATTCCATTAAAAAAAAGGGAGGGGGTAGGATTCAAGCAATCAGGTGAATGAAAACATAAAATGTCTTGAGTCTAAATGTGTTGGAGTGGGGAATAAGGATAGTGATGACACCATCCTTGTCTCCACCCAAGCTGAGTGTCAGGCTCTAGATACTAGGCTCTCAGAAAAGCTTGCACACGAGCCCGCTTCATCCCTACAGCAGGATGAGACAGCTCACTCTGAGAAAGAACATCTGCTTCAGAACAGAACAACCTGGGAGCAAGTCCTTGCTGTGCCACCATCTAGCTGTGTGACCTGGGGCAAACTTCCTGACCTCTCTGAACTTCCCTGCCTGGAATGTGAATAGTCACCAAGCTTGAGGTGATGAAGCTGAAAGGCACTGGAGCCAAGTGTATGACATGCAGCAGCCTGAATTCCAGTTTGGGGAGGCCCACATTCCTCATTGTTAGGTGAGGAAACTGGAGCTCACAAAAGGTACAAGGAAGGTAGCATAATGGTTATTCAAACACATTTTCATGCCTGAGGCTCTGAAATCCTAATTCAGTCCCCTGCACCATCATAAACCAGAGCTAAGCAGTGCTAGGGTCTCTCTGTATCTCTCTCTCTCTCTCTCTCTCTCTCTCTCATTAAAATAAAATAAAATAAATGAAGAAGAGAAGGAGAAGGAGGTGAAGGATATATGGGAATTAATGGAAAGCACTCAATGAATGAGTCACCCAGCTGGATACTTTGCTGATGCTTCTTCATGTTACCCTTCCAGAAACCCTAGCATGTATTTTGCCAGTTGCGTAGATGAGAAAACTGAGGCCAAACATTAGTTACAACAGGTGATAAGAGGCTAAATTTAATTCAAAGCATCCTTACTCCAGCCCTGAGGCTCCCAATCAAGATGACCTTGCTATCAGGGCCAGCCCATAAGCCCTGGAGCCAGTGCTCTCTGAGCCCCAGATCTAGTTTGGCAAGAAACAAAGACAGGGGCTGGAGAGATAGCACAATGGCTATGTAAAAAAAAAAAAAAAAAAAAAGAAGAAGGAGAAGTTGTACCTGAGGTTCTGAGTTTCCAGGTTCTAGCCCCAGCACCACCACAGGCCAGAGCTAAGCACTACTCAGATAGATAACACAAAAGAAATTCCTTCCTATTCCCAGGTGTGCTCTGGCACTCCAACCAAGAGCTACTACTTGATTCCCACCCCCTATTCCCCAGATTAATTTTATTATTTCTATGGGGGGGGGAGGAGAGGGGAAGAGAGAGGGAGGAGAGAAACAGAACAAAGCAGCAGTTTTGAATCTTCTTGTGGCACTCTTGCACTAAAAGGAAAGGCTTAAGGCAGGCTGCTTTGATTTCAGGATGCTTGTTTTTTTACCAGAGCACCTCTCAGTTCTAGCTTATGGTAGTGTGGACTAGGACTTTGGAGCCTCAGACAAGAGAGTCTCTTTGCATAACCATTATGCTATCTACACCCACCTTGTTGTTCCTCCTCCTCTTCTTCTTTTTAAGATTTATCATATTTCATATGAGATGGATAGTTGAGAGAGAGAAATCAGAGCAGGGGCCACTGGGAGCCTCTAGCAAGCAAACCCCACATTCATCAGTGGAGTTTTTCCTACCGCCAGCTCCCCCCCACCCCCCAATTTGTTCTTTACCTTTCTTTGGGGAGGCCCAGTTTTGCTCACTAAAATGCCCTTTGGGTGAGGACAAGGCAGGTCTTTTCCCTCCATGGGCCCAGTTATTATCACTACCAGACACTGGAACTGAACTGGTCTGGAGATGGGGGTAAACTGAAGTGAGGCCTGGAAAGCTGCAAAAAGGAGATGGGAAAAGGATTCAGGGGGTTTCTAGGCAGCTAGAAATGAGCACTGAAGCCCAGTGAAGATCTGTGTCTATAGCCTATCTCCTCCACTGCAGAAACCCTTCCTTTCTTATGCAAAGTCCCTAGCTCTCACTCCACCCTGAGCCCTTTCGGTAGTAAAGTGAGCCCTGGGGCAAGAACACAGTCAGTAGAATTGACACAAGGCCTAGCCACTGCCACACCTGACCCAGACCTGTCCACACACCCTGATCCCCTCCAGAGCTGGCTCTCCTTAGAAGAGAAGCCATACCAAACTCTTCCCTTCTCCTCAAATGAACTCCACTTCAGGGACCACACAACAGGAGTTGCTGCTAGAATGACCTCCACGAGCTTTCCTCCTGTCTTTACTGAAATAGCTCTGCAAATAAATAAGTCTATAATAACAATAATAATAATAGGTGAGAGAGCTAGCATAATAGTTATGCACACCTCTCATGCCTGAGGCTCTGAGATCCCAGGTTCAATCCCTGGTACCACCATAAGCCTGTCTAGAGTAGTGCTTTACTAAATAAATATATATATAAATAAATAGCCAAGGAGATCTCTGTTCCAGTACAGGAATTACATGCTTGAGACTCCAGGTTCTATTTCCACGTTGTCATATGCCAAAGGTGAACAGCTTTCTCGTGTCTCTCTCTCTCTCTCTCTCTCTCTCTATTTCCTTGTAAAAATACGTAGATCTTTTTCTTCTTTTTAAAGTTTTTAAAAAAAATATTTATTTCCTTTTGTTGCCCTTGTTGTTTTATTGTTGTAGTTATTATTGTTGTCATTGTTGTTGGATAGGACAGAGAGAAATGGAGAGAGGAGGGGAAGACAGAGAGGAGGAGAGAGAGAGACACCTGCAGACCTGCTTCACCACTTGTGAAGTGACTCCCATGCAGGTGGGGAACAGGGGCTCCAACCAGGATCCTTATGCCGGTCCTTGCGCTTTGCACCACCTGCGCTTAACCTGCTGTGCTACAGCCTGACTCCCTCTTCTTTTTTTAAAGTTTAATTTTTTTTTGGATAGGGTAAGAGAAATCAAGAAGTAGGAGAGAGATAAAGAGGGAAAAAGAGAAAGAGACACCTGCAGCACTGCTTCACCACTCATAAGACTTTTCCACTTGGAGGTGGAGACTGGGAGTTTGAAGTGGGTCCTTGTGCTTGATAATGTGTACTGAACTAGGTGCGCCACCACCAGGCCCCTTTTTAAAATGAAGTGGCTCTGGTTGGAATAATATTGGGTTAAGTGTGGCTAAAATGACTCAAGCTTTCTGTGCCTCACTTAAATTTCCTTCTCTGTGATATGGGTGAATATATATATCCTGGAACTGCTTAGGTCTGATTTTTGGTGGTGCTGTGGATTCAACCTAGGACTTTGGAGCCTCAGGCATGAGTCTTTTTACATAACCATTATGCTATTTCCCCAGCCTCTTGCCTCTGTGATAGGGAGACTAGAGCCTAATCTATCTTACAGATGAAATAAATCCTATGCCTGGTATGTGGTATGATTTGAAGTTAGCTGCTATATTCTTATTTCCACTGCTATTGTGACACTGGGAAGACACTGTAGTGGGAGTTGGGCAGTAGCGCAGCAGGTTAAGCGCATATGGTGTGAAGCCCAAGGACCAGCCTAAGGATCCTGGTTGGAGCCCCCAGGTCCCCACCTGCAGGGGAGTCGCTTCACAGGCGGTGAAGCAGGTCTGCAGGTGTCTATCTTTCTCTCCCCCTCTCTGTCTTCTCCTCCTCTCTCCATTTCTCTCTGTCCTATCTAACAACGATGACATCAATAACAACAACAACAAAAACCAAGGGCAACAAAAAGGAAAATAAATAAATATTAAAAAAAGGAAAGACATTGTAGTAATCAAATAAACTGCATTTGGGTTCTAGAGAGGAAGCTCAGTGGTAGACCACATGCCTTACATGTTTTGAGACCCTTGGTTCAGAGTCCAGTACTACAGATAGAGGGATAATGAGCCCTCTGGTCTGGCATGCCTTTAAGTAAACATGTTTTTATTATAAAAAAATAATAAATGTCAACAAAGAGGGAGTCTAGTGGGTAGAGCACTGGATTTTTTTTTTCTTTTTCTTTTTTTTTTTTCCTCCAGGGTTATTGCTGGGCTCGGTGCCTGCACCATGAATCCACTGCTCCTGGAGGCCATCCTTTCCCCCCTTTGTTGACCTTGTTGTTGCAGCCTTGCTGTGGTCATCATCATTACCATTATTGATGTTGTTTGCTGCTGGACAGGACAGAGAGAAATGGAGAGAGGAGGGGAAGACAGAGAGGGAGAGAGAAAGACTGACACCTGCAGACCTGCTTCACAGCCTGTGAAGCACTCCCCTGCAGGTGGGGAGCCGGGGGCTCAAACCGGGATCCTCACGCTGGTCCTTGCGCTTTGTGCGCTCAACCCACTGCGCCACCGCCCAACCCCCAGCACTGGATTTTTAACCTCTGTACTCCACCAGAGATCTCCTTGCTTATTTATTTATTTATTCATTTAGCTCAATTTGGGTTTATGGTGGTACTAGGGACTTGTACCTGGTACCTCAGAACCTCAAGCATGAGAGGTTTTTCTTTCTTTTTTTTTTTTTTTTGCATAATGACTATGCTAGGTCCCTGCTAATTTATTTTTAAATTGAGTCCTTTCCAAAATTTTGAGGTACTGAGTTTAATCCTTGGCATTGAATGTGCCAGAGTAATGCTCTGGTTCTTTCTCTCTCTCTTTTTTTTTTTTTTGCCTCCAGTGTTATCACTACAAATCCACTGTCCCTGGAGGCTATTTTTTCCCTTTTGTTGCCCTTGTTGTTTATCCTTGTTGTTATTATCATTGTTGTTAATGGTGTTGTTGTTGTTGGATAGGACAGAGAGAAATGGAGAGGAGGGAAAGACAGAGAGGGGAGAGAAAGATAGACACATGCAGATCTGTTTCTCCGCCTGTGAAGCAACCACCCTGCAGGTGGGGAGCAGGGGCTTGAACCTGGATTCTTGTGTCGGTTCTTGTGCTTTGCGTCATGTGTGCTTAACCCGCTGTGCTACCGCCCGGCCCCCTGGTTCTCTTTCTTTCAAATAACTAAATAAACCTGTAATACTAATAATAATGGCACTTAACACCCCCCCCCCAACAATTTCACATCTAGATATCTGAAAAGTCCTAGCAGGACCTAAGCAAGCCGCCCACATAGGGCAAGCATATAGAATGTGGACCCAATGGCAGGTGTCATTAGCATTACAGATTTCTGGCTGTTTGCACCCACAGAGAAGGTTAGGATATGTTAGGGGGAATCCTAAAGAGGAGCCCTTTTCTTCCCAGTCCTGTTCCTAAGGGCTTGCTGTCAAGAATCCCTCACTCCTAGCAGGTAGCAGCTCCACTCCACATCCCACCTGGTTTGCTTCTGCCTCTCCATGACTTGGACCAGCAGAACCACGACCTTTCTACTCTCCCCCCACAGTAGGGTCCTCCATGGTCATGGACATCCCCTTGAGGGTCCCCAAAGAGCCCTTTGCTTCTCCCCACACACGACACAGAGACAGGCTGGAGGTGTCTAGTGGGTGGAAAGTGGTGGGATATATTTAGACTCCCAGGGGTCTGGGACTGGGGTTTCTGCGACGACTACAGAGTCCTCCCTCTAGAAACCTGGGCCTTTCCTCTTCCGGAACTTCCCCTCCCAACCCAAACACACAACAGTCACCATCACAATCCCTCCACTCCTCCCCAGGGAGGCGGGGGAAGGGGGAAGAGGGGAAGACACTGAGTTTTGTTTACGACTGAATTTGTTCGGATTATTGCCTTGACTTTGCGCTGCACGTCTCCAGTGCGGATCGGCTTTAAACTCCTAGTTCGCCGGGCGGCAGGCGCAGCACTTTCAGGGAAATTCTCCCCCCTCTCCCCCACCCGGGAAGGAGGCAGCGCGCACCCGAGGGATCTCGCACAAAGCCCAAGAGGAGCCTCTCCACCCCCCCACCCCCAGTCCGAAAGCCTTCCCCCAGCTCCCACGCAGTGGGGACCAGGAGGGAGGAAGCGAGGCAGGCCGGGGACTGTGCACCGGCTCCGGGCCCTGGGCCCCCGGCCACTCCCCGTGCTGAGCGCAGCCCGCCGGGAGCCAATGAACCGTGTGGGAGCAGAGCTTGGCGGTTCCTCCAGACTCCAGAGGAAGGCTGGGACTTGCAAAGGGCGCCGTTGGATTCGCGGGGCCAGGTGAGTCCCTGGGGTCTCTCCTCCTTCCTTCTCGAGGGAGGGAGCCCCGGGTCTCCACTTGTCTCCTCCTAAAGTTCGGCCCACGTGGTCTTGTCTCGCTCGCAGCCCGCGGCCTGGCGCGGTGGAAGCTGCTGCACCTGCTTTAGGCGAATTATGGTAGCGCTAGAAGTTGCTCTCCCCTCCCTCCGCGCTCGCTCGCTCGCTCGCTCGCTCCCTCCTTCCTCCGGGCTCTCGGCGCGCTCCCTCCTTCCCCCGCCGCCCTCCTCCCCCCGCCCCCGGCCGCCCCGCCCGCACGCCGCGGCTCGCAGCCAGTAGCAGCCTGGTCTCAGTCGCAGCCCCTCGGAGTCGGGAGCCGGCCGCCCCTGCGGACCGGACGGCGCGGCCGGCGACAGGGACCGAGCCCCCGGCCGGCGAGAAGGGCGCGGCGCGGGCGGCGGCGCGGCGGGGAGGAGCCCGGGCCGGAACCAGGGCTGGGCCGGGGGCGGGGACGCCGGGGTCCCGGAGCCCGGGAGCCGGAGCCAGCCAACTCGCGTCGCGGGAGGACCGGGAAGGAGGAGCGCCGCCCGAACGAGCCGAGCGCCCCGCGAAGTGCAGTGCGATGCCCCGGCGGGGCTAGGGCGCACGGCGGGCGGGCGGGCGGCACGGAGGGAGGACGCCCGGGAGCTACGCTGCGCCGGCGGCGGCGCGGAGGGGCAGCCCCAGCGGGCGGCGGGCCGGGGCTGCGACCCGAGGGAGCCCCATGCCCCGCGCGGGCTGACGGGCCGGAGCCCGCACGGAGCTGCCGGGCCGGACAGGTAGGTGGCGGGCCGAGCCCAGGGACGCGGGTGGGGGCTGGGCCGGCGCCCAGACCAACTCCCTCGCTCGCTCTCCCCGCTCGCTGGCTCACTTTGTGTTTGCAAACTGCCCGCCGGAGAAGCGCCGGGTGCCGGGAGGAGCCGAGCCCAGGCCTCCGCACTTTGTTCCAGCCCTGCACTGGCTGCGGGGCGCTGACCCGGCAGCGCCACCGGCCCCCGGCCCGGGCCGCGCGGCCCGGAGCTGCGTGGGGAACAGGTGGGGGCTCCGGCGCGGCGCTGGGGGGAGCAGCCGGAGGTTGGCGGGAGGGGGGGCCTGGAGAGGCTATTGGGGCCCGCCCTTCCCCAAGAATCCGGGCCCCGCCCCCTCTCGGCCTGCCCGCTGGGAATGGGGGGCAAAGAGGCGCGACACCCCCCCGGCTCGAGTTAGACAAAGAATACTTCCCGGTCCGGACTTTCCTGAGCTGGCTAGGGAAGTGGCGAAGTGGGCTCCGCCAGCCCCCGCCGATCTAGGACTCCCCCAAAACTCGCTGAGGGAGGAGGAGCGCAGTCCCACTCGCCGCCGTCGCCCCTGGGGTGGAAGGGGCTCGTTTTGTTGGGGGCGCGAGGGGGGTTTGTACCTCGTAGGTTTCAGGGCAGGCAGATCGCCTTCCCCATCCCTCCATGGGCACGGAATTAATGCAGAAAACTTCTTGAGACTTTAGTGCGTGTGGGAATGGACCCTGGGGTTTTGTGCACTGGAGGCAGAAGGTGGGGGGAGTAAACTGACCAGTACTCATGTTCACCCCGCCTGAGGATAAGCCTCTGCTAAACGTGCCGGTTGGCAGCAGCGGATGCAGAGGCCACCTGAAAAGTGTCCCCGCATCACCTGACAGCCCCCCCACCCCCATTGAGGCTTCAAGTATCTCCTCTGGATCCCCCCCTCCCCGTGGACGCCTCTCCTGACCACTGGCCACCACCATCAACGCCCAACAAATTAACTTTAGCTGCTCCTGTGCTGCCCGCGGCGCTGGAATGCTGGACACCCCGAGTGATGCCCCCCCCCACGGTGGCTAAGAACGGTGGGATTTCGCGGGACGCGGATTGGGAGGCAGAGGCCTTAACGGGTGCGGCTGCCTTTACGGTCTCCTTAACTGGGGCCACCTTTGTGAGGCTATCCGTGTCTCGCTAAGATTTGCAAAGTCGCAAGTATGGGAAGGCAGAGACCCGGAATGCATAGAGCACTCCCTGCAGCCCCTTTGAGCCCCTGTGGCCTCTCCTGCCAACGGCCCTTGCTGGCCATTTTCCTTCCGCCCCGTGCACCATGGTCTTAAAGCGCTCAGAGTGTCCACTTGTCTGGCACCCCAGCACCCCATCACCTGTAGGTTGACACCCCCACTCTCCAGTTTGGAGCAAGGGTGGAGGTATCCCCCCCTATCCAGGAGCAAACCTGTATCCAAACTTGTAATTCCAGCGGTCCCCCAAGAAAGCCCAGGGGCATTTTGGCCAATGCGGGGTTTTCATTTCAACATATTTGTGAAGGTTTTAAAGCAGCCACCTGAGTTGCCCCAGCCAGTTCTGTGTTGGGTCTTAGAGGGATGCAGGAGGGCAGCTTGAGGGGCAGACTGGGTCAGAGCCAGGGGTTGACCCAGCTTCCCTGACCCCCAATTAGAAAGAGCAGCCGGGAAGTCTGCAAGGGGAGGATCTTACCAACCTACCCAGGGAGCTGAACACCATGAGGCACCAAGATTTTCAGCTCAGAAAGGCTTTTTTAAAAATTTATTTATTTACTTTTTTTTATTGAACCTGCCCTGCAGGTGGTGGGCATTATTGGTGATCCAGGCTCTGAGAAGGCCTGGCAGGCCAGCCACTGCCTCATAGGGCTCCTGCCTCAAACACCTGCCCAGCACACAGAAATCAGCTTCTGGGAGAAGTCTACAGGTTACTTTTTTTTTTTTTTTCCTTTTCCCTTTATCTTTTTCCACTATTATTATTCTTATCATTATTTTAACTTGAGAAACTTTGTCTTTCAAGGGTTCAGCAGGCTGTCAGGACATTGTATGGGCACCTGAGCAGCACACTTCAGGCCTGTTACATCTGAGCTTCTCAAAAGCAGAGCCGTGTTGGGGAGGCCAGGGGCTCCCCATCTAGTATCATACCACTTTTGTCAGTAGGCAAGGTGGTAGGTGAAACAAGTGAGCTGTGGGTGTCCCCTGACCCCCCAGTAAAATCTAAATATCTCTGTAGAACACTAGTCACTAGCTTACTGGCCCCAGCTTTGGCACTGAATAGGGATGGGGGTGGGGAGGGACACAGGGCTCTCTCCTGGCATTAAGCATTGGCCTTGGGTGGGGTTTTCTATCTACCCAGTCCTGGGCAGGTTTCCCAGTAGTTATGGAGTTGGGGGAACCCCTGCACCCTGAGGAGAGAAAGGGCTGGTCCCAGTGCTGGAGAATGCTGGGAATAGATTAGGTTGAGCTCAACTTGCAAAAAGACCTGCCCCTGTCCTCCACCTAAGTGCCTTAACACCTACACTCCACCCCTACCTACCCTCTGCCTTTGGCCAGAGACATCCTTTCTGATTTCTGGCAGCTTGGTGCTTTCTTGCCAGGAATGTGCATATCCTGCTGGGCCCCTACTGCAAACAGTCTTCTTCCTCAGAGAGAGTTAAAAATAGGAGGTCTTGAGGGGGTTCCTTTTGATCCAGTAATTCCCCCAAATGTTTGCTGAGCCTCTATTCTGTCTGGGCAAGCCCCAGGCTGGGCGCTGGAGTACCCAAGTCAGGAAGGCTGGGGTCTGTTTGTTCCTTGGACCCCACATTGTCGGGCTAGGAGGGAGAGATAAGATCTCACCGAAGACAGGAGGGTGGCAACGAGGGCAAGTAGAAGGTGCTAGGGCTTCTCAGCTCTGCCACACCCTGGAAGTAACTGTGCCCTCCTTCCCCTCATCCTTGCCCTTTGCTGCTCCACTGTCTGCTGGTTTTTCTGCTTCTTCATCTGAAATGCAAGTTTCACTAGAAACATCCCAAACAAGCACAGTGCTTTTATTTTCCTAATAGTCCACACATACACACACATACACACACACACACACACACACACACACACACACAATCACAATTTCTTCCAGCTAAGGAGCTTCATACAGTTCCCTACCATGAGCTTCCAGCAATTCCAACATCCCCAGGCCAAGGCAGAGCATGTACCAGCTTTGACAGGACTCTGAGGTTCCTTCTGCTTGAAATGACTTCCTCCGCCTTGATTCCAGGACTTTGGAACTCAGGGCAGGGAGCTCGGGCCTCCCCGGGCCACAGCGTGGGTCAGAGCAGAAAAGACTCTGGAAAAACTTGTCCCATAGTGATGGGACTCTAGGGAACTTAATTAAGCTGTGGGTACCTCACGTTCCAAGTATATAAAGTAGGTCAGTAATGCCCACCTTGGAGAGCTGGCTGTGGAGTGGAGTGGAGGAGATGTAAAGTGCATAGCACAGTGCCTGACACACTCAGTGCTGACCAAGGGGTGGCTTTTATTATTAGGTTTGCAGCACCGCCAAGCCACATGTTGGACTTACTACTAGAAATGCTTGAGGATTAGCCTCCATTTGGGGGGTTGGGGAAATGAAGCACAGAGAGAAGCAGCAGCTTGTCTGAGGTTACATAGCTAGTTAGTGGTAGAGCTGGGACTAAAACATGGGGCAGGGAGTACCTGCCAGCTCCCTCCTGCTTCCCACACAAGCTCACCGCTGGACCCACCCAAAGCCTCCCTTTTATGGTTGATGGTTGGGTCTGGGTTCAGAACCTGGTATTTTCACCTGTGCGAGACTGGAAAGTTCAGTCACTCCCACTCCCCCACCTTGCTCCTTCTTCATATATGTATATGTATGTGTATATATATGTATGTATATATGTGTGTGTCTATATATATATATATGTTTGGATGGAGACAGAAATTAAGAGGGAAGAGAGAGATCCAGGGGAAGAGAGATACCTGCATTACTGCTTCACTGCTCATGAAGCTTCCCCCCTACAGGTGGAGACCTGGAGCTTGAACCCAGCTCCTTGTGCACTGTAACATGAGCCCTCTACTGGGTGTGCCACTGCCCATGCCCTTCCCCCACTCTTCTAAGATACTCATGGTGACAGATTATATAATAAATGGGGGGGGGGAGGCATATCCAGAAGAGTGGGGAGAGAGGGGTGGTTGGCACCACCTCTTTTCAAAAAGGGATACTTCTAGTGTCTGCAGCTTTAGCCTCCACAGACTCACAGAAGACACATTTGGCTTCCAGTCTCCATTTGGAACCTGCCACTGGCCAGATCATTTTAAAGAAGCAAAAAAGAACATTCCCCTTAAGCCCAAAGTTGTGGACTCTTCCAGCAACTCCAGATTCTGGGATATGTATATCTTCTTTGCCACACTGGCAGCTCCACCAGGCCCAAATCACAGCAGGAACTCTACTCCGAACCATGTGGTTGCAGTGATCTTTTGAGATGGCAGTCAGTGGCCCCTCTTACAATTGGACTGAAGGCATGCCTTCCTGAGCTAGAAGTCAAGAGCTTCCAGCACAAAAGAAGCACATTTGAACAGGGCCATGGGGCTTTGGACCCTCAAATCCAAGCTTGACATCTAACCCAAGAATCTCTTCCCAGGGACTTTGCTGCAGTGCAGTCCTGCACCTCTCTTCTCTCTGGGCCTTGATTGCCATGTGGCCTATACTGAGTCCTGATGGCTCTGACCAAATGGATCCTCCAGAGCTAGGAGCTTAAGAGTGAGCAGGTCATTGGTAAATGGCGGCCAAAAGTAAATAGCATTTTTTTTCCCCTCACTTAGAGTTGGTTCTGATGACATATGACTAGGTGCCATTGCAACGGAGAGGGTGTGTGTGGGGGCAAGATGGAGTGTAATACATAAAATAGTGACTGGCATTTGTTCAGTTAGGTAGTCAGGTGGAAGCTGTGCAGAATTCCCATCAGCCGGAAGGGCGGGGGTGATGCCTGAGGACAGGGTGGGCTCAGAATCAGCCCTGGACTTCCTACCTCTGACTCCAATCTGCAACCATCCTGGAGCACTTGTGTGCCATGGGGGCCATGAACATTAACATGGATAAATTTTAAGAGGGTAAAGAGATTTTAAAAAGAGGTTGCTCATTTGCAGCCTAGAAAACCACAGCGAGCAAGTTGTAAGCTGTCTTTGGGATGAGTGCCTGGGAGTAGACTTTGAAACTCCCTAGCAAGGCAGATACCCACCTACCTACCTTCACCCGCTGGAAGGCCTGGCTGGGAATGAAACTGGAGGCACAGGTGAGGAGACCTGGGATCTTGTTTCCCTTCTGAGATGGGCTCCCTCGGATTTGCCTATCCAGTTCTCTAGTCCATACTTCAAAGAGACAAGGGTGGGGGGAAGTGCTCCAACCTACAAAACTGAGTGGCCCACTTCCCCCTTCCTTCAGGGATCCCCTGGTTGGTTGCACATTTGAACCCAGGAAGGAAAGGGCTGGGGAGGCACAACTGGGGAGAGTTTGGGGTGCTGTTTGCAGGGAGCAGTGGCTGTGTGGTAAGCACTTGAGAGCGAGGTGTTGAACTTGGAGATTGCCCCTAGCTTCAGCATCTCTGGACAGGAGCCTCAGAAGGGTTCAGATGTATGAAGGATGCAGAGTTGGTTCACTAGGGAGAAGCCCTCCTTCCAGAGACTGCAGGGATTCCCCCCCCAACCCCCATCCCAGAGTCTCCCAGGCCCCCACAGAGGCTGGGCTGAGCACTCTCCATTCTCCATACTACTAGTTCTGGCGGCCAACATTTCCCTGACCTCGGTGAGCACCCGTGATCTCTGAAACCTGAGCCTGGGAATGAAGCTTTGGATGTTTCTAGCCATCCCTCAGAGAGTGCCAAGGGCTCAGGGAATGGTGGAAGAGGGGGACATAAGCAGCGGAGACCTCAGTCTCTCAACCTCTAGGAGGGCCACCCAGGCGCCTTGCTGCACTCCCTGCTGCTTTCCTTGTCAGAGGCTGACTCTGCAAATCGGGGCTGAAGAACTAGGTCCACCCACACTCACCCAGAAGGAACCTCTAGTACCAGAACTCCTATTAATCCCCAATTCCCCTGTGACCTCAGGAATGTGTCTCCAATACCCTTCAAGCCTCAGGCCTCCGGGTTGGGCAGGGGGAAGAAGGGCGGTTGGGCAGGGGGAAGAAGGGCGCAAGGCCTGGGTGTTCTCTTTGTTCCACCAGACCCTTTGCCTCTGCCCCTTCTCTAAAGAGGCCCATAGGAAGTATAGGGCAGGTGACCCTGTAGCCGGGCAAGTCTCCTTCCTTATTAGGCAGCTGGGCCTGATTAAAAGGGGGCGCTGTCCGATCCCCATCGCGGAGGTTTCCCTTCATCAGAATCTCACATCCTCCAGAAATTAATTTGATGCCTCTTGTTATCAATTAATTGAATCTCGTTGGGAGAGAGCTCGGTGAGGCGGGCTGCCGCTGCTTTTCTGCTCTATACCACTCTCCCCCTCACACTGGGACAGCCTCGCCCCTCATTTTTCTTTCTCTGCCTTGATTTTAATTTCACTCATTTCCTCAAATGAAAAGCCGCTGCTCTAGACTCTTTTGCTCTATTTGCCTGAGGTGGATACCCATGGAAGAGGCACTGCCTAGGATTCCCCACTTCTGAGTTGTGCTCTCCCCTGGGCGCTGTTTGATCCCTGCTTAGATCAACAAAACCTCACCCTTTGGGAATCTGGCCCTGACCCTGACCCTGTGTTCTGTAGGGGCTGCTGGTGAGAAGCTTGTAGAGGACGGGGAGGGAGTGCTGGGGACAGACTCCCAGGAGCCCGCCCATTCGCTATGCATAGTCTCTCTCTCTCTCTCCCTCTCTCCCCCTGGGGAGGGCCACAGGATGACAACGACACTGACTAACCAGTTACATATTTACTTATTTATGAAAGACAGGGGAGAGGGAGAGAGACTCAGAGAATCACACTGGCACATGGAGTGCTTAGGATTGAACCCAAGGATCTTCATGCTGGAGAGGGGCAGTGCTTTGTCACTACTCCACCTCCCGAGCTGTATACACAAAATTTCCATATTTTTAAAAGAATATTTTATTTTATGATTTTTTTTTTTTGGATAGAGACAGAAATGGGAGGGGGCAGAAAGAGAGACACCTGCAGTACTTACTGCTTCATGGTGTCGCTTGGGAAAAATTTCCCCCTGCAGGTGGAGGACTGCAGGCTTGAACCTGTGCCCTTGCCTATGATAGATAACATGTGCACTTAACCAAGTGCTACACCGCTGGCCTGAAAATTCCATCTTTTTAGAAATCACTTAGCCACTGCCAGCCTGACCCATTAAACTACCAGGGCAAAGGACATTGCTATACATATGGTATTTCCTAGCTGCTCACACCTGCAGAAGCAAACCGTTAACATTCCCCCAAATACTTGGAAGCCCAGTTTCTGCTTTCTGTATGGAGGGTGGGGGGTAGATTTTCGATGGCCTCTCAATCTGGATGAGGACTATGGCAGGCATATTAGATACTAACTGACAACCCATGTTTTGATAATCTGACACATCTCCTACTTCTGATCCTCACAACCTGAGTCTCCAGCTGGCGATAGTTCCTAAACACAGAGAAGTAATGCCACTTGCCCAAGGTCACACAGCTAACTGGAACCTTGCCTCTCTGAAAAGCTGGCCATGGGACCCAAGGTCAAAACCTGACCCATACAAGTTTTCTAACAATGGTGTCTTTCACATAAATAGCATCAGTTGAACTTCTTTTGAAAAACCCTGGAGCCTGTATGTGGTGTGAGGTGAGGATAAACTGGGATTAAGTGGCCTTCACTTCTCACCTGGGCCCCTAGGTGAGACACCTAGCCCCTTAGGGCATTTTGGTTAGTAACTCTCTCTACCCTTCTTCATTCTTCAAGGGAGAGTAGGATTGGCGGGGCTGTATGCAGGGAGACTATGTAGAGCCTATACAAGAGAGGGCCTATCTCATTCCAAGCGGCTCCCCCTCTGTGAAAATGATCACCCTCTTGGTGATAGCCAGAAGGTGACAGTGAGTGGGTAAGCCATGAGGTCCCAAGTTCAGTCCTCAGTAGTGCATGTGCCAGAGTGATGCTCTGGTTCTCTTTCTCTCAAACAAAGGTTTAAAAAGAAAAGAAAACCATCACCCTAGATCCATCCTCCACACTAGTACTTTTTGTTCAGGGAAGGAACTGTCTTCAGGAATGGAACCAAAGGGGCCACTAAAGAACAGAAGTTTCCCTTCTAGAACTCACTGAAAAAAAAAAAAAGAGAAATGTGGAAGGATGCTAAATCTTGTGTTGGATGCTCCTAAATTGGTGCCCAAGATCCCTGTGAATTTTCTACTTAGAAAGTACTAGGTGGGGGCGGGGGTCAGGCGGGTTAAGCACACATGGCACAAAGCGCAAGGACTGGCATAAGGATCCCGGTTCGAGCCCCCGGCTCCCCACCTGCAGGGGAGTCGCTTCATAAGCAGTGAAGCAGGTCTCCAGGTGTCTTATCTTTCTCTCTCCCTCTCTGTCTTCCCCATCTCTCTCCATTTCTCTCTGTCCTATCCAACAATGACATCAATAACAACAACAATAAAAAACAAGGGCAACAAAAGGGAAAAATAAATAAAAAAAGAGAAAGTACTAAGTGGGCAGGTGGAATAGCATGATGCATATGCAAAAAGATTTTAATGTCTGAGATTCAAAGTCCCAAGTTCAGTCCTCCCACCACCACCACAGCTGAGCAGTGCTCTGGCAGAGGGATGGAAGGAAGGAGGGGAAAGGAAGGAAGGAAGAAGGAAGGAAGGAAAAAAAAAGAAAGAAGGGGGGCAGTTGATAGTGCACCTGGTTAAGCACACATAGTACTATGGTCAAGGACCTGCGAAAAGACCCAGGTTCAAGCCCCACTTCCTCCACTCCTCCCCTGCAGCAGCAGGCACAAGTCATGAAGCAGGTCTACAGGTGTCTGTCTACCTTTCTTTCTCCCTCTATCTCCCCCTACCTTCCTTCTCAACTTCTCTCTCTCATATCAAATAAAAAATTTGAAAAAGGGAGGGGGGAATGACTGCCAGGAGCAATAGATTCGCAGTGCTGGCACGGCACCGAGCTCCAGCAATAACCCTGGTGGCAAAAAAAAAAAAAAAAAAAAAAAAGAAGACAGACTCAAAGCAGGATTTGACTGAATTTGGAGTAGGGCACCAAAGTAAAAACCCTGGGTTGAGGGTGAGGGTGTATGTTCGGCTTCATGGGGCAAGCAGTGGGGGGTGGGATGGGACAAAGTCTTTTGGTGGTGGGAATGGTGTTTATGAAGAAAAAAAAGAAAGACCACCGAATAAACAAAGAAGGAGGGTAGGGACAGACTGCACCTAGAGACCCAGTGGCCTAACCAGCTGGAGTCCCTCCTGTGCCCCTGGCACCGTGGGCACTACCGGAATCAAGCTCCAGATGGCCGCTCAGGACCAGGGTGGGTCACCCCACCCCTTAACCAGCAGGCCCCCCACATAAGACGTCACTATTTAATTAGCCCTCTGATTAACCAAACTTGGCACTCGGCTCCTCTTGCCCTCATCCTTCCCAGCTCCGAATCAATGGCTTTGATATGCTAATTAGGGAGTAATTTAATTTCAAAAGGCCGCAATTAACAAGGGTGTTGTGGACATGCTGTAGTTAAGCGGAGTAATCTAATTTGCATTAGTAACAAGCAGGGACTAATTAGAAGCTTAATTAGACACTTAGATGGCTCTTATGTTTACTTTCTTAATGAGATGGAGTGGGATCTTTGGTTCTCTTTTTTTCTTTATTGTTAATTCTTCCTTTTGGACATGGGACTAGGGAGTGTTGAGGGAGGCCACCTTGCTAGGACTTGGTGGAAGTAACTTGGGACCCAGGGCAGTGGAAAGTGAAGCGGGAACAGGAATAGTGGTAAGCAAATGTGTGGGTTCCAGGGGAACTCCAGAATACCCCCTGGGCCCCTTGCCGCCTCCAAGGTGGGATGTGTATGTGGGGCAGGAGATATTTGCCTGTAGGAGTCAAAAGTGCCATTGGGTTTCAACTTGTCTCAGCCTCTTAGCCAAGTGACCTTTTCAAGTCACTAGGTATCTTACATGTGTGGCTCCCTCACCTGTCAACAGGACTGCCAGGACACTGGAAAGGTTTATAAGAATTTCTTTATTGGTGATACGTGTGCTTAACCAAGTGCATCACTGCCCAACGCACAATTTCTTTATTGGCTAACAGTAATGCAAGATTTTAGGAATAGTTTCATACATTCATGTATGTGTGTACACACACACCATACCCACCACGAAAGTTCCTGTGTCATTGCACCAAATAGAATTCTTGATCTGTTCCTTGTCTTCCACCACCCCTTAAGATGGGAAAGGTCTTTGTATTATTTATTTATTTATTTATTCCCTTTTGTTGCCCTTGTTTTATTGTTGTAGTTGTTCTTTTTTTAAAAAAATATTTATTTTCCCTTTTGTTGCCCTTGTTGTTTTTCATTGTTGTTGTTGTTGAAATCATTGTTGTCAGGACAGAGAGAAATGGAGAGAGGAGGAGAAGACAGGGGGAGAGAAAGCTAGACACCTGCAGACCTGCTTCACCCCCTGTGAAGTGACTCCCCTGCAGGTGGGGAGCCGGGGGCTTGAACCGGGATCCTTATGCCGGTCCTTGTGCTTTGCGCCACGTGCGCTTAACCCACTGCGCCACCGCCCAACTCCCTGTTGTAGTTATTCTTGTCATTGTTGGGTAGGACAGAGAGAAATGGAGAGAGGAGGGGAAGACAGAGAGGGGGAGAGAAAGAGACACCTGCAGACCTGCTTCACTGCTTGTGAAGCGACTTCCCTGCAGGTGGAGAGCCAGGGGCTCAAACTGGGATCCTTGCGCTTTGCTCCATGTGCACATAACCCACTGTGCTACTGCTCGACTCCATAGGTCTTTTTTTTATCATTGTATTTTATTTTATTTTATTTGAGAGAACAGAGAAATTGAGAGGAGACAACACTGCTTCACCATTCCTGAATCTTTCCCCTACAGGTTGGGACCAGCAGCTTGAACTGGGTCCTTGTGCATAGTAACAAATGCACTTAACCAGTTGTGCCACTGCCTAGCCCCCTCCTTTTTTTAATTTTTAAAAATTTGTTTATTACTATTTTAAAACCAGAGCACTGCTCAGTTCTGTTGTATGGTGGTATGGGCTGATAGAACCTAGGAGCCTCGGGCATAAGAGTCTTATGTATAACCACTATGTTGTTTCCTTAGTCCTGGAGGGACGTGGGGAAAAATAGCTGTTAATAAAAATAAGATGCTCTGCCTGAGGCTTGAAGGTACCAGGTTCTGTCCCCAGCATCACCATAAATCAGTGCTAAGCAGCACTCTGGTCTTCATCTGTCTCATTGAAATGAATCTAAAAGTGAAATGCTATGAACTGATGGGATAGTTCATCTGGTAGGGTGCCTGCCTTGCCATGTGCATGGCCCAGGTTCGAGCAGGGCACCATATGGGAGTGCTATGGCCCTTGGGGAAGTTTTGATGCTGTGATGTCTCTTCCTCCCTATCTGGAAAAAAGTTGGCCTGGAAGCAGTGAAATCACTCGTGGGTGAAATCACTAGGCTACACACACAGATAAATAAAACACTCAGGCTTCATTTCATTTGACTCAGCTTCATAGTCCCCTCATAGAGGAACTTTCCCAGGGCATCTCTACTCCCTTTAGGCACCCACAGTCCTGCCAACCTCCACTGTTTGTTTTTTGGAGATAGAGGTACAGAGAGAAAGACCAGAGCACTGCTCAGCTCTGGGGACTGAACCTGGGACCTGAGAGCCATAGCCATGAGTCCTTTGCAGAACCATTATGCTATCTCCCCAGGCCCCTCCAATGTTTATTTAACACAACATTTATACACTTACTTGCCCTACACTCTGGCTACCATTTGAGTTTAGAATACATGAGAAGCTCTTTTTTAATGATCCATGTCTGGGCCCCACAACTCAGGGTCCACTTTAGTTAAACATTTGTGTTTGCCTGTATGTCTTTTTTTTCTCCCACAAAGCAAATCAGTGTTCCCCCTCTCTGTACCCAGGCACCAGTATTTACAGTGCTCAATTTCAGTTGGAGGCAGAGACCCACTGCCCAGCAATGTGCCTTGTAACCTCAATTAGATTTCACAAGAGTTCAAAGCATTAACTTTCTAATGTCTTATTTAGGATGTGAGAATCTTCTAGAGAAAGAGGAAAAGGAGAATAGTGGGAAATCACTGAAGGTTTAACTGGTACAAGTTTTGCTTTTTTGCTTTTAAAGATTTGGTCTTTTATTGAGAGAGAATCAGAGTATCACTTCAGCACAGAGGATGCCGGGAATCAAACTTAGGACATCATGCCTAAGAATCTAGCACTTCACCTACTAGCACCACCACCTTCTGGACCCACCCACAAGTTTTGTTCTTAAGATTTCTTAGCTAAGTGGTCTGGGAGATGGCTCAATAAAGTTAAGCATAAGGTCCCAAGTTCAGTCCCTGGCAGCACATGTGCCAGAGTTAACTCTGGCTCTTTCTCTCTCTCAGCCCTCTCATTAATAAATAAATGAAGTATTAAAAGAAAAGACTTATTAGTTAACGTAAAAGAGGAACACAGAGGGGGCAGGTGGTAGCGCACCTGGTTGGGCGCACGTTACTATGCGAAAGGACCAAAGTTTGAGCTTCTGGTCTCCCCACCTGAAGACAGAAAAGCTTTGCGAGTGGTGAAGCAATGTTGCAAGGTGTCTCTTTGTCTCTCTCCCTTTCTATCACCCCTTCCCTCTTGATTTCTATCTGTCTGTAGCTAATACATAAATAATGATTAAAACAATGAACTATTTTTTAAAAAGAGAGAAACACAGCATCATTCTGGCATATATAGTGCTAGGGATTGAACCTGGGATGTCATGTGTCCAAAGCTCTTGTCATTGCTACTGTCTACTGTGTCACCTCCCAACTGTGGTACAAAGTTTATGAACATCAATTAAGGAATAACTATCAGGAATTTTTTTTTTTTTTTGGTTATTCCTAGGGCTTCACCACTCCAGGTCGACTTTACAGCTAGAAAGAGGGAGAGATAACACAACACTGAAGCTTGCACTACCACATGGCTTGTGGGGTCTTGAACCTAGTTACATGCATGGCAAAATAGGCACCCTCCCAGGTGAGCTATTTCGCTGGCTCCTTAAAAAATCTCACATACATTTTTCATCTTTTAAACACATATCCTAAGGAAACAGAGATGTAGAGCATTCTGTAATCATAAAGGTGTTTGCTGCGGAGTCACAGGAAAAAAAAAAAGAACAGGTGTCAGTGTGATGTCCAACTCCAGGGGATTTGATCAAATAACTTCTAGAATATATAGTCCATTCAAGCAACTCTGTGACCACAAAAAGCTGTTGCTTAAGATATTATATTTGATATGTGGAAATGGTTATGATTGTGAGTGAAAGAAAATGGGAAAATTCAAACCATGTTAGACTGTTGACCTTGGCTTCACTTTTTAAATGTTTATCTGCCAGAAGAAAGTGAAAACAAACTAAACAGAAAGGAGATAGGCCAAAAGACTATCTGAGTGGTAGATTTATGGGTATGATTTACTTTCTCCTTCTCCTCCTCCTCCTCTTCTTCGTTTTAGTTGTTATTGTATATTTAAAAATGTTCTACCAAGATGTCTGTGGTTAGCAAATAAAGTCATTTGAAACTTGGGAGAGAACCTGGGTCAGGCAGTGCAGGATGGTAGCTCACCTTTCAAATCAGAGTCTTGTTGCAATCTTGTCAATTAGACATGTCCTCACCCTGACACTTGAGCTAAGTTCTCAAGCCCTGCCATTTTGTGTTAGGGGTGCTGAGTGGTCCCCAGAACTGGGACCATGAGACTCTAGGGCCATAGGCATTCAGGCAGAAGTTGGAGCAAGGAAGGACACAGAGCATAGTCATTTAGAGAGGGATTAAACTTTTTTTCTGGAACTCAAGAGATCCCCATCTATTTGGGGGAAGCACTGTGGGCCTGCTCCGAAAGCCAGGCAGTCCCGTTATACACACTACCCCATTTTGGAGCTATAACATCATAGCTCTTGGGCCCTGCCTCACTGTCCTTAATTACTAAAGTGCTGAGCTCCTAGGGCTAGGATTGGGGGGTGTGAATTGTTTTGTTTGTTTTGTGTTTTGTTTTTTCATCACTGAGGCTTACTTATTTCCTTCAAATAGAAACAGACACTATAGCACTGAAGCTTTCTCCAGTGCAGAAGGGACAGGGCTAGAACCTGGGTCACATGCATGACAAAGCAGGCACACTAGCAAAGTAAAGTATTTTTCTGTTCTAGGGCAGCGGAGATGGCTGCTGCTGTTGCTTAGTCTTCTTATCATCATCATCATCCACCAGAGTTATTACTTGGATTTGGTGCCCGTATAATGACTGCTCCACTTCCAGAAGTCATTATGTTTTTCATTTTTCTTTTGATGGGTGAGAGAGGTAGGGAGAGACAGAGAGACGCCAGCAGCACTGCCCCACCACTTATGAAGTTTCTCTTTTGCAAATGGGGAGCAGGGCCTTGTACCCAGACCCTTGTGCCTGGTAACATGTGTGTTCTATCGAATGGTCTAGCACCTGGCTTCCTTGGGATCAGATTTTATTTTATTTTATTTTATTGATTTGTTTATTATTGGATAGAGACAGAGAAATTGAGAGGGGAGAGAGACAGAAAGATACCTGCATCCTTGCTTTCCCCTGCAGGTAGAGACCATGGGTTTGAACCTGGGTCCTTGTGCACTGTGATGTGTGTGCTTAACCAGATGCACACCACCACCTGGCCATGATCCCAGGATCATTAAAAAAATTTTTTTTAATTTATTCCCTTTTTGTTGCCCTTATTTTTATTGTTGTAGTTATTATTGTTGCCTGTCTTCATTGTTGGATAGGACAAAGAGAAATGGAGAGAGGAGGGGAAGACAGAGGGGGAGAGAAAGATAGACACCTGTAGACCTGATTCATCGCTTGTGAAGCGACTCCCCTGCAGGTGGAGAGCCAAGGGCTTGAACTGGGATCCTTACGTTAGTCCTTGCGCTTTGTACCATGTGCACTTAACCCGCTGCGCTACTGCCCAACTCCCCCAGGATCAATTTTTAAACCATAGTCCATTCAGAGTTGAGTAATTCTAGTAAATACATTTCTCTGCCTGCCTTTCTCTTGCAGCAAATTTTATCTGACAAGACAGCAACTAAAAGGAAGGTCTATTGGTATTCGCACCTTATGGCAGATACAGAAACTGAGGTGGAGGCTGTTGAATTCACTCTTCCATGTCACAAAGTTATCTGGAGACCAGAAAATGATCAGCAGGTAGATGACATATGAGTGGCCAGCTAAAGAAGACTACCCTCAAGCCCTTGTCTCAAATGGCAGTCTAAAGCTAGTGGGTCTCTGGGACCTGAGTTAAATGGGGAAGATTGACCCCTAGACTTTCATATGTTAGACTGAGAAGTGTCCTTCAGGAGGGCCTGGTAGTGGTGCACTCAGTAAAGTATACATGCCACCGTGCTCAAGGGCCTAGGTTCAAGTACTTGGTCGTCACCTACAGGTAGGGGGAAGCTTCACAAGATGTGAAGCAGTGCTGCAGGAATCTCTCTCCCTCTCTATCTCCCCTTCTCTTTTCAATTTCTCTCTGTCTCTATCCAATAAATAAATAAATAAACAAACACCTTGCAGGTACTTGGAATGGTAGTGCTTGGTGCTCTGTACAAGTTCTCTGCTCCTTGGTACAATTATGTACAGTTATGTAAAGAGCAGTCATTATGACTTTGTTCATGGCCAGAGCTCTATTAGTGACTAAAAATTATTATTATTATTTTCTGCTTCCAGGGTTATCGCTGGGGCTCAGTGCCTACACTATAAATCCACTGCTCCTAGCTGCCATTTTTTCCTTTTATTATTATTATTTTTATTGGATAGGATAGAGAGAAATTGAGAGAGGAGGGAGAGATAGACACCTGCAGACCTGCTTCACCACTTGTGAAGTGCTCCCCCCACATGTGAGGAGCCAGGGGTTTGAACTGGGATCCTTGTGCTTCATACTATGTACACTGAACCTATGCACCACCACCTACCCACCCCTTAAAGTTATTTTTAAATTAAAAAAAATAATGCCAGGACTTACATGCATGAAGCCCGAGTTCAATCCAGACTGGAGCAGTGCTGTGGTGTCTCTCCCATAAATTAGTAAATCAACAAAAATCACTTTTTTTTTTTTTGCCTCCAGGGCTATTATGGCTGGGTCTCAGTGCCTGCACTATGAATCCACTGCTCCTGGAGGCTATTTTTTTCCTTTTGTTGCCCTTGTGGTTTGTCATTGTTGTAGCTATTATTGTTGTTATTGCTGTCATTGTTGTTGGATAGGACAGAGAGAAATCAAGAGAGATGGGGAAGACAGAAAGAGGAGAGAAAGACGCCTGCAGATCTGCTTCACCACTTGTGAAGTGACCCCCAGCAGGTGGGGAGCCAGGGCTCGAACTGGGATCCTTACACTGGTCTTTGGGCTTTGTGCCATGTGCGCTTAACCCTGTGTGCTACCGCCCAGCCCCTCTTTTTTTTTTTTTAAAGAAAGGGAAAGAAAGAAATATAAGCCATCCTTACACTGTTCTTTGTGGCATTCATATATGTCTTTTTTTCTAACCCAGAAATGTGTCCATTTCAGTGATTTTTAGCTTAGAAAAGTTTGACGCTGGTTACCTCTCTTGTGAAAAGAAAAGAAAGGAAAAGAGAAGGAAAAGGACTATGCATATATTCTTTTTCTATGTTCAGTGTCTTTGACCTAGCACGTTATGACTGGGCCCTCCTCAATCGCTATCGAACAGGCCATGGCCGGTGCGCCGCTATGTTCCATCACTGGGGAGCCAGAGACGACCCGAACTGCCCCTGCGGCTCCAGACAGACTATGACCCACATAGTCAACGACTGCCACCTCTCCAGATTCAAAGGAGGTCTCGAAACTTGACATCAGGCTCAACCTGACGCTGTTGACTGGCTACGGAAGAAGGGCAAACGCTAGAAGAAGAAGAAAAGTGTAGTTTACATAACTAATGCCTACTTGTTCTGCTCTTCTACCTATACATGCGGTTTCCTTAAAGGTATCTTGATTGGGGATGTACGTTCACATGCTTGACATCCTAGATTTGACCTTAACACACACACACACACATACACACACTTAAATTAGATCTCCTTCTCCTTGTTTATTCTCTGCATTTACACAAGATTATTTTATTTGAGCTTATGTCTCTATTTGTTTCCACATTTGTCATCTGCTTCCCCTCATGGGAGCATAAACTCCAGGAGAGCAGGGCCTGTGCCTGTTCTGTTGAGGTGTGCATACACAGAACCTGGCACATTATAGATGCTTAAATATTTGTCAAGTCAAAGACTGGAGGAAGTATATTTGCTGGTGAAATAGCTCCTAGCTAGCCATTGATAGAAAAGAATACCTTTTTTTTCCTTTTTGATAGGAGAGACATTGAAAGGGAGGGAGAGAGACACCTGCAGCACTGCTTCACCACTTGTGACGCTTCCCTCCTGCTGGTGGAAACCTGGGGTTTGAACCCTGGCCCTTGTGCATGGTAATGTGTTGCTCTGCCAGGTGCACCACAGCTCAACCTCAAAGTAAATGGCTTTCCTTGTGGTCAAAGTTCTATTATTAGCTAAAAAAAAAAAAAAGACTGGGGAAATTGGGTCCGTGTTATTACCTGTTACCCTCAAAACAAATCTAGCATATATTCTGCTACTATACTGGGTGGTTTAGTTTGTAAGCCTGTAGAGGGCAGGAACCACGTGTCAATTTCCTGTGATCAGCTCCTCAGTGCTTGTCTGTCACCAACAGGCACTAAATCCATACTGGATGAATAAACCACCTTGGAGGTTATAGTCCTGGTAGTTTTGGCCACCAGGAAGCTAAAACCAGTGCTTGTCACTGGAGCCCTTTTGCCTTGGGCAAGCAGCATCAGTGCCACTGCAGAACTTTTTAAAAATGAAAATTCTCAGACCTACTCCGGGCCAGACCTCTCAAATTAGAAACTCTGGACCTGGGCACCGGGCAACCTGTTTTATAAACCCACCAAGGTGATTCTGACAGGTTCAACTCTTGGGATCCCCTGGCTTAAGACTTTGGTTTATTGATTCTCCCTTCCTACTAAGCCATGACATTATACTCGACACTGTATAAGGTGGACAGAGTAGCTCACCTTGATAGTGCACCTGCACTGCCGTGTGCATGACCTGGGTTTGAGCCCAGCCTCCATCCACCACACTGGAGGAAGCTTCAGTGCTGTCTTCTCCCTCTCCCTTCCCCCTCCCCCCATAGCATTGAAATTACAGTGATGACAAAAAAGAACAAAAGAAAAAAAAAAGGAACTTTTGTCTTAACGCAATCTGCTTGTTAATCTTTCTTGGAAGTTGTTAGGGGTATACATTATAAATAGACGACTATATCTGGTCCAGTTTTCCCCCATTATACAGAGGAGGAAAGGGGGGTAATTAACTTGCCCCAAGTCACATAGCAAGTTGGTGATAGAAATGGGGCTAGATGCCAGGTTTCCCAGCTTTTAGTCTCGGGCTTTCAACTATCTCCCCGGATAGATTATAGGTTTCTGGAAACCGCGTCTTTTTATTTCAGCCACCACTATTGCTCCGGTTGCAGGTTACCTGTGGCCACCCCCACCCCGCCCGCCAGTCTGCCTTCCTAAAGAGCTGGGTGCTCTCCTCCCCCACTCCTGCAGGAGCACGCTGGGGGCTTCCCCGCCCCTTCCCTCCTACCTCCCTTTCTGGTAAACTCCGGGCATCCATCAGTCTAATTGCACTAATTAGAGATCCCGGAGGTGTTAATTGGAAAACCCTGGTATTGTGCCTGTTTGGGGAAGAAAACGTCAATAAAAATTAATTGATGAGTTGGCAGGGCAGGAGGCACGGGTTCTTGGTGAGGCACTGCGTGGTGGCAAATGTTAGGGCTCAGATTAAGCGATGGCTAATTAAAAAGCTACGGTAATTAATACTCTGTACACCATATGGGCCCGCAAAAAGGCATAAAAGGCTTGTCTGCGTGTAGGGCTCCTCCCCACTTCCCTCCATGCAAGAACCCCAGCCCTTGTGCCCCCCACCCCCACCCCATTGGTCCCAGAATAGGTGGAATGTGTCATTTCCACCCAAGAAGGGCAAAGGCAGACCCTAGGTGACTTCCTAGGTGTCTCTCTTCATTCCCAGAATGGATGTTCCTTTTTTAAATTTTTTCTTTTAAATAATAATGAGATTACATTTTCATACCTTCCATACATTTTATTTATTCAGTCATTTTGACAGAGCACTGCTCAGCTTGGAGTTATGGTGGTGTTTGGGATTGAACCTGGGATCTTTGGTGCCTCTGGCAGGGACGTCTATTTGCATAATCAATCCTTTCTCCCAAGCCCTCCAAGGTTCTTTTTTTTTTTTTTTTCCTTTATTGGGGAAATAGTGTTTTACATTCCACAGTAAGTACAATAGTTTGTACATGAATAACATTTCCCAGTTTTCCATATAACAATACAACCCCCACTAGGTCCTCCATCATCCTTTTTGGACCTGTATTCTCCCACCCCAACCCCCACCCCAGAGTCATTTGCTTTGGTGCAACACGCCAATTCCAGTTCAGGTTCTACTTGTGTTTTCTCTTCTGATCTTGTTTTTCAGCTTCTGCCTGAGAGTGAGATCATCCCATATTCATCCTTCTGTTTCTGACTTATTTCACTTAACATGAATTTTTCAAGGTCCATTCAAGATCGGCTAAAAGCGGTAAAGTTACCATTTTTTATAGCTGAGTAGTATTCCATTATGTATATATACTACAACTTGCTCAGCCATCCATCTTTTGTTGGACACCTAGGTTGCTTCCAAGTTTTGGCTATTACAAATTGTGCTGCTAAGAACATATGTGTGTGTACACAGATCTTTTTGGATGGGTGTGTTAGGTTCCTTAGGATATATCCCCAGGAGGGAAATTGCAAGGTCATAGGGTAGGTCCATTTCTAGCCTTCTGAGAGTTCGCCAGATTGTTCTCCACAGAGGTTGGACCAATTGACATTCCCACCAGCAGTGCAGGAGGGTTCCTTTGACCCCACAACCTCTCCAGCATTTGCTGCTATTACTTTTTCTGATGCATGACATTCTCACAGGAGTGAAGTAGTATTTCATTGTTATCTTTAGTTGCATTTCTCTGACAGTCAAAGACTTGGAGCATTTTTTCATGTGTTTCTCAGCCTTTTGGTTCTCTTCTGTGGTAAATATTCTGTCCATGTCCCCTCCCCATTTTTGGTTTTTTTTTTTTTTTATTTCTTTATTGGGGAATTAATGTTTTACATTCAACAGTAAATACAATATTTTGTACATGCATAACATTCTCCAGTTTCCCATTTAACAATACAACCCCCCACCCTCCCCATTTTTGGATGGGGTTATTTGTTTTCTTGTTGTTGAGTTTGGCAAGCTCTTTATATATTCTGGTTATTAGCCTCTTGTCTAATGTATGACATGTAAAGATCTCCCATTCTGTGAGGGGTCTCTTGGTTTGGGTAGTGGTTTCTTTTGCTGTGAAGAAGCCTTTTAATTTGATGTAGTCCCATAGGTTTATACTTGCCTTAGTCTTCTTTGTAATTGGATTTGTTTCATTGACGATGTCTTTAAAATTTATATGGAAAAGAATTCTGCCAATATTTTCCGCTAAGTATCTGTTAGTTTGTGGTCTAGCATCCAAGTGCTTGATCCACTTGGAATTTACTTTTGTATTTGGTGAAATAGAGTGGTTCAGTTTCATTCTTCTGCATGTTTTAACCCATTTTTTCCAACACCGTTTGTTGAGGAGACTTTTCTTTCCACATTGAATAGTCTGGGCACCTTTGTCAAAGATTAGATGTCCATAGGTGTGGGGGCTTATTTCTGGGCTCACAGTTCTATTCCACTGGTCAGTGTGTCTATTCATTTTCCAGTACCAAGCAGAGTTGATGACAATGGCCTGATAATACAATTTGAGATCTGGAAGTGTGATGCCTCCAGTTCTGTTCTTTCTTCTCAAGATTGTTTAGGCAATTCTAGGTCTTTTCTGGTTCCAGGTAAACATTTGTAGCATTTGTTCTATTCTCCTAAAAAATGTGCTTGGGATTTTGATGGAGATAGCATTAAATTTGTATATGGCTCTGGGTAGTATATTACATTTGATGATGTTAATTCTGCAACCCAACCCATGAACATGGAATATGTTTCCACTTTTTTGTGTCTTTTTCAATTTCCTTGACTAGTGACTCATAATTTTCAGTATACAAGTCTTTCACTTCTTTGTTTAGGTTTATTTCTAGATATTTTATTGTTTTTGTTGCTATAGTAAAAGGAATTGATTTCTGGATTTCAACTTCTTCTAACTTAGTGTTTGCATAGAGGAATGCCACTGACTTTTGAATGTTAATTTTGAGCATGACACCTTACTGTATTGCCTGATGATTTCCAAAAGCTTCTTGCTGGATTCCTTAGTTTTTTCTATGTATACAATCATGTCATCTGCAAATAGGGAGAGTTTGACTTCTTCTCTTCCAATCTATACCCCTTTAATTCCTTGCTCCTGTCTGACTGCTATGGCAAGAACTTCCAACACTATGTTGAGTAGTAATGGTGATAGTGGGCAGCCGTGTCTAGTACCTGATCTGAGGGGAAATGCTTCCAGTTTTTCACCACTGAGTATGATGTTGACTGTAGGTTTGCTATATATATATACTCCTCTATCTTCAGGAATTTTCCATCTATTCCCATTTTTTGTAGTATTTTGTTCATAAAGGGATGTTGTATTTTTGTCAAAGGCTTTCTCTGCATCTATTGATATGACCATGTGGTTTTTGGTCTTCCTTTTGTTGATGTGGTGGATGATGTTGATTGATTTACATATATTAAACCAACCTTGCATGCCTGGGATAAACCCCACTTGGTCATGATGAATAATCTTTTTAATAGACTGCTGTATCCAGTTAGCTGTCGTATGCTTTACATTGGTTTGTTCTAGCCCTCCCCCACCAAGAGAATTAGATCAGTCCAGTTAATTTCGCGGGCCTGCTTGGCCCCGCCCCGAAGGAAACCCGCCAGAGTTCCAGAGTGACAGAGTTAGAGTCCGAGAGTTCCTGAGTTCCTGAGTTCGAGAGTTTCAGAGTTATAGAGTAAGAGAGAGTTCCACAGTGGAAGAGTTTCAGAGTTCGAGAGTTCCAGAGTTGGAGGGTTCCTGAGTTCCAGAGAAAGGGAGAGTGCTTGTGCCGCCGCAAAAGAGACAGCAGAGTTCTGTTTGGTGATTAGTTTGTCTTAGTTTATGAATCGTTGTTCCTGAATAAAGAAATACAGCTTCCCTGCCCAGCCGTTGTCTCCGCGTCTCTGTTACCCGCCCGTGAAGCTAGCCCCCCCGGCTAGAGCCTACAAATTTTAACAGCAAATGGCGCCCAACGTGGGGCTGACCTGTGCATCTCTCAGATAAGTAAAGACAATTTGGCTACCTATGCACTATGGCCTTCTCTTCTGCTTGTGAAGAGATCTCCAAAGGCCTCTGTTCTTTCTTCACGAGATTGTTTTGCTGTTTCTGGAACATTTATGTCTGGACCACTCTGTGGTTTCCACTCGCTCGGGCAAACTCAGAACAGCCAGCGGGAAGAGCCAGTGGGCGGGAGGCGAGGCGTGGAGCTGCTGTTTCCACCTGGTTAAACAGCCAGCCAGCCGGCTGCGCCCAGACAACCCCATGCACCGCGCCCGCAGCCCCGCAGCCTGCAGGAGGCTGATGCCAACACACAAGAGCCCCAAGAGCCCGACGCCAGCACGCTAGAGCCAGATGCCAACATGCTGGAGCCTGATGCCAACACGCAAGAGCCCGAGGCCAGCCCACAGGAGCCGGCTCTCCACCGCGTGGCGCAGGGCACTGGATGCGTGATCCCTCCACGCTGCTCGGCCACTGCGAACAGGGCAGCAGACATGTCAGGGCCATGCCGCCACCCCTGGGCATCTAGGCCCACGCCTTCTACAAAGATGGCCTGCCCGCCCTCTTTCTATGAATTCTGGAACCATCCTGGGCCTCCCGGACCCCTGGGATCCCTGCCGAAACTGGGCACACGAGATCTCCAGCTGCTGGTCCGGTCTGAAGGCAGACAAGCTAGAGTACACAGAGATTTGTACAGAGATTGCAACCTGCAATTCCTAGAAGTAAAGCTGTGCGGGAAGCAACCTCTGGATGGTGAACCCCCCCCCCCAACAACTAAGATAGTACATATCTAAATTCATGTTTAAAATGACATGTCTTCGTAACAAAGGTTTCTCTCCTTGTGTATTAATGACCATGTTTATGTGTATGTTTAAAGTTTGGTAAACAGTAACTTTAAGGCTAAATTCTTACTAGTTAAAGTTAAATGAAAAAGGTTTTCAACGTAATTCTCATAAAGATAAAATTAACTTACATTTAAAGTCTGAGGTAAAAATTAGTTAACAAGCAATATATTTTAACTAAGTTGGTCTAAACAAAAGGTTAAATAGACTTGTTGATATGTAAAACTCTCCATTACCTTCTCTATTAGAAATGGTAGATCGCACAATGGCTATGCTAATTATTCTCATGCCTGAGGTTTCCTCTCCAGCCCACACCTAGGGTGTGTCTCCATCTTGAATGGGTGTAACAAAAGGTTAAAAGACGTTGTTGATATGTAAAAGTCTCAAATTCCTTCTCTATTAGAAACGTTGGATCGTGCAGTAGATATGCTAATAACAAGTTTTGTTTCATAGTAAGTAAGTTGCAGCCAGCTGCCTTTGGGACTCTAGGCCTTTCCCCGCCCCCATGCAAATGCCGTTGAGGCAAGTAGCCCCCCAGAGGCAAGAAATGTTTTTTTTTAAGCTGATAAAGTTTAGCCCACAGAGGCAGATATGGCCCCCTCAGGCCTTCCCTTAGCAGTACACTGGTTCTCGTTGTTTACATGTTTCTCCATGTTTGTGCCAGTTTCTTTTTTTAAAATGCCTGTATGATATATGTTTCTGTTCACCCCACACCCTTGATACTGTAGCCATTTAGTTAAAAGAAAAGGGGGAATTGTCGTATGCTTTACATTGGTTTGTTCTAGCCCTCCCCTACCAAGAGAATTAGATCAGTCCAGTTAATTTCGCGGGCCTGCTTGGCCCCGCCCCGAAGGAAACCCGCCAGAGTTCCAGAGTGACAGAGTTAGAGAGTCCGAGAGTTCCTGAGTTCCTGAGTTCGAGAGTTTCAGAGTTATAGAGTAAGAGAGAGTTCCACAGTGGAAGAGTTTCAGAGTTCGAGAGTTCCAGAGTTGGAGGGTTCCTGAGTTCCAGAGTAAGGGAGAGTGCTTGTGCCGCCGCAAAGAGACAGCAGAGTTCTGTTTGGTGATTAGTTTGTCTTAGTTTATGAATCGTTGTTCCTGAATAAAGAAATACAGCTTCCCTGCCCAGCCGTTGTCTCCGCGTCTCTGTTACCCGCCCATGAAGCTAGCCCGCCCGGCTAGAGCCTACAAATTTTAACAATAGTTAGCTAGAATTTTGTTCAATATTTTAGCATCTATGTGCATCAGAGATACTGGTTTGTAGTTTTCTTTTTTGGTTGTGTCCTTGTGTGCTTTTGGTATCAAAGTGATGCTGGCTTCATAGAAGCTGGAAGGGAGTATTCCAGTGACTTCAATCTTCTGGAAGACTTTTAAAAGTAGAAGTTTTGTAGAATTCATTTGTAAAATGATCTGGTTCATGACTTTTATTTTTGGGAAGATTTTTGATAACTGTTTCAATTTCATTAACTGTGATGGGCCTGTTCATGTTATCTAGTTCCTCTTTACTTAGTTTTGGAAGTTCGTAGGTATTTCTTCCAGGTTCTCTAGCTTGGTGGCATAGAGTTGTTCATAGAAGCCTCGCATGATGTGTTGAATTTCTGTGGTTTCTGTTGTGATATCTCCTCTTTCATTTATGATCCAATTTATTTGAGTCTTCTCCCTTTTTTGTTTTGTGTGTCTGGCTAAAGGTTTGTCAATTTTGTTCACTCTTTCAAAGAACCAACATGTACTTTCCTTGATCTTTTATATGGTTTTCTTATTTTCAATGTTATTTATTTGTGCCCTAACTTTAGTGATTTCTGTCCTTCTGGTTGCTTTAGGTTTCTTTTGTTCTTCTTCTAGGTCTTTAAGGTGTGCAATCAGGCTGTTTATTTGTGCTTTTCTTGTTTCCTAATGTGTGCTTATATGGCTATGAACTTTCCTCTCTGTACTGCCTTAGCTGTGTCCCAAATATTTTGATAGCTTGTATCTTCATTGAAATCTTGAAACATTTTGATTTCTTCCTTTATTTCCTCTTTGACCCAGTAGTTGTTGAGTAGTGTACTGTTGAGCTTCCATGTTTTTTGACTCTTATTAATCTTTTGTTGATTGTTAAGTGTTAGTTTAATTCCACTGTGGTCTGAGAAGATGCTTGGGATGATTTCAATGCTCTTGAATTGGCTGATGCTGTCTTTGTGGCCTAACATATGATCTATCCTTGAGAATGACCCATGTGAACTTGAGTAGAATGTGTATTCAAGTTTCCTGGGATGAATGACTCTGAAGATGCCCAACAGTTCTAGTTTTTCTGTCTCCTCATTTAGCTCCCTCATGTCTTTATTGATTTTCTGCCTGGATGATCTCTCAGGTTGAGAGAGTGGGGTGTTGAAGTCCCCTACTATGATTGTGTTACTGTTAATATATTGCTGTAGCTCTTTCAGTAGATGTTTGATGTATTTAGATGGCTTCTTATTGGGTGCATAGATGTTAATAATTGTTAAGTCCTCTTGATTGCCTGACCTCTGAGCATTCAGTAGTGCCCATCCCTACCTTTTAAAATTTTTATTGATTTTAAAGTCTGTCACGTTAGATATGAGAATAGCTGTTCCTGCCCTTTTTTGTGGGCCAATGGCTTGTATGATAGTTTTCCATCCTTTCACTTTGAGTCTGTTTTTCTTGTTGAGTTAGGTGGGTTTCCTGTAGACAGCATATTGTTGGGTTGTGTTTTCTGATCCATCTTCCTACTCAGGCCATTGGCATTTATTGATATCAAAGAATGAAGATATTTTAATGCCATTCTTGTAGATTTTTAAAGTGTTTTGATATATGGCATATTACTGGTGGTCTGACTGTTTATAGGAGACCTTTCAGAACTTCTTTCAGGGCAGGCTTGGTGATAGCTGATTCTTTCAACTGTTGCTTGTCTGAGAATGTTTTCATGCCTCCATCTAGTCTGAATGACAGTCTAGCAGGATACAGTAGTCTTGGCTGAAAGCCTTTCTCATTGAGCACTTGATATCTTACCATTCTCTTCTGACCTTTAGTTTTTGTGTGGAGAAGTCTGCTGCTAATCTTATGGGTTTTCTTCTGTAGGTGACTCTTTGTTTTTCTCTTGCAGCCTTCAGGATCCTTTCTTTATCCTTATTCCTTTCTATTCCAATTATGTGTTTTGTTGTCCTTAAATCTGGGTTAATTCTGTTTGGGACCCTCTGGGCTTCTTGAACCTTTGTATCTTTGATGTTGTCTAGACTAGAGAAGTTCTCAGCTATTATGTCCTAGAGAATGCTTTCTTTCCCTCCCTCTCTTTCTTCCTCTAGTAATCCAATAATGCGTATATTATTTCTTTTCAAGTCATCCCATAGGTCTCTGTTGTTGTTTTCAGAATCTTCTAATCTCTTTTTGAGATCTTTTACTTCTTTTTTAGTTGTCTTTAATTCATCCTCGATCTTTCTAATTCTGTCTTTAGCCTCATTGATTCTATTCTCTTGCCCCTCTAATGTTTTCTGGAGTTCATGTATTTTCTGTTTTGATACTGTTTTAGCTTGTTCAGCTAGTTGTGTTCTTAGCTCACCTATTTCAGCTTTCAGCTGTCTAATAACCTTGAGATAATTAGTGTTTTCTTCCAAAGTCTCATTTGTTGTTTCTGCATTTCTAATGACAATTTTTTCAAACTCTTTACTCCTATGATTATTTCCTTAACTAATGTTTGGATGTTTTCCTCATTATTTTGTGCTTCAACCTTTGGGAGACTTTTAGCTGAACTCTTGTCCTGGTTCATTTCCTCCAATATTTCTTCTTGTTGGTTTAACCATTTTATATAGTATGTTATGAGTCCCCTCTCTCAGTACTTTTCAAATGACTGATCACTCTTGCCTGGATTGACTTGTGTCTAAGTAAGGTAATTAAAGGGTTCACAGTAGTGGAAATTGACAATTGTTTCAATATTATTTTAATCCTTGAGTTGGAGCTCAGTGGCTTAAATGCCTCTTTTGTTCTTTTTCTTCCCTATAGGTTATGGGAGCCTGAGGGCTTTTAAATTATAAGTGGGCTTCTAGAATAGCTTAATCACTGACTCCTGTCCAAGAGATAAACCAGGGTGGGGCAGAGATAATCCAGTGGTCATGTGAAGAGACTCTCACAGCCCCACTGCTGGGCCTCTGGAGGTATAAATCTCATTAATTCTCTGTCCCCTGGTGTCAGCACAGGGCCTCCTGCTGCTGCTGCTCCAGATTCTGAGGGCAGTAGCAATGGAGACTCACAGTTGAATTTGTTGAGTCTCAGGGGAGTCCTCTCCTCCCTTCAGCTGTCCCCTTGCCTGTGAAACAGACTGGAGGTGGTATCTCAACTAGTAAACTGCCAGACTGTTACCAACCACTTAATCTCTCCCTAGGCTCCTCTCTGCCATGAGCCACACGTGTTTACACTCACTGGTGATTTGCTGGGTTCCTGAAGTCATTCTAGTCCTGTTTCGCTGTGGTCATTGGTGATCTCCTTTGGCATTCTGGTGATTTGGTGGGTTCCTGAAGTCATTCTAGTCCTGCCTTGGTGCAGTCCCCATGATCTCCTTTGATATTCCTAGTTGACCTGGGAGAGGAGAGGAGAGAAACCCCAAGGTTCTTTTAAGAGCCAGGAGCCAGAGGGGTTGTGACTTACCCAGTGCCTGAAGACATCCCCAGAGTGAAACAGGCACCTGTGGCTTTGACCCTTCCTGCCCTCCCTCCCTTCCTTCCTTCCTCAGCAGCATTGCAGGAACTGCAGGACCAGGCCAAAGATGCTCTGGCTCCCCAAGGGTAACCTTGAAAGCTGGGACGTAGGACCTGCCTAAGGGCAGGGCTAGAACCCCAGACAAATGCCAGGCTACCTGAAGTCACTTGTCTTCTGTCAGGCATGGTGCTCTCATTGGCGCTCAGCACCTTTTAGGTAGAAGCTGGAGTCCAGACAGGCTGTGGTAGGGGATTAGAGCCTTCAGGCTAGTGGATTCTAGAAAGACCTTCTCAACAATCCCCCCCCCCCCCCCACACACACACACATACAACAGAAAGGGATAAGGGACAGTGACATACTCAAGGTCACACAGGTGACTGTTGAAACTAAAGAGGTCCACTTCTCAGAGTCGTCCCCCCCCCCCCTTTCCACAGGCCCTCATCTGTTCTTTGCTGAGGAAAGGGCAAGTAGGGGAGGAACATGGTTTGGGAGGGCAGGAGTGTGGAAAGAGAAAGAGAAGAAGGGGATTCTCTTGGAGGGCTCACTTAATACATGGCCTGGGTGAGAAGACCACGTCTACACTGAGGGAGCCCTTTGGGAAGGTCTTCTCAGCTGTGGCGCAGGTTGACCCTGCGGTCACCCCCCAGCTCCCACAAGGCACTGGGACTCAGCAGCTTCGTGTCCAGACATGGGGCTTTGTGGGCATGCTGCTGCTGTCAGAAGAGGCCTTCAGGGAGAGATGAGAAAGGAGTGCTTGGAGAGGCCGGCAGTTGTCCCACTTCCCACAGGCGCTGGTTTTCTGCCCTGCACCCTTGTAGTTTGACACCTTTTAGTCACAGGGGCCTAGTGTCAAGGCCCTAGCTGGCTGCACCCCAGGCACCCACAGGCTGCTCACCCACAGTGCAAGGATCATCCAGTACCAGTGCCATTGCAACACCTCACACAAAGGCGGGGCTGGGGGCTGCTGCTGGCATGCTCATCCTCACAGGCAGGTGTCCCAGAGCAGAGGTGAGGGCGCAGAGAGCACTAGGAGTACCTAGTGTTGGGTGGGTAGAAGGTGAAAGTCCTGCGGAAGGCAGAACCCTCCATGCAGACACCCTTGCCATTCATACACCCTGCGGAAATGACTTATCAAATGCATATACTCTCAAGCATGCAAATGAGAGGCTTGCTCACCCTATTTAATATGAATGATTAGCCCCTTAATAGCTGTTATTACACACCACATTGTAGCAGTTTTATTGTTACTGGGTGTCCCTCTGTAAATCCCCCAATACTCCTAAATCAGAGAAAAGAAAGGACAACCTCTGCTTCTATGTATCCTGTTGCCTTTTTCCAAACTTGCTTTCTGATCTACAACCTTATAGTGTCTTGTGGAGTTTCTGTGTGAGGAGGGTGTTAGAAGGGGAATATTGTCTTTCTTAAGGCAGAGAAGCTACTATGACTTGTCTTTTCTTTTTGTAGTGTCTGCTCACATACCCGTAAGGCTCTGGTCTTTGTCCCCTGGGACATAGGAGTCTTCAGCTCTCAGAGAGTTAGACTTGGGATCTGGGCAGGCAGCTCCTCTCCACCCCTCACAGGTGGGCTTGAGGGAAAGGGTATGACCCAGGCTGGCTATCTCCTCACCCCGTTCATCTAGCTGAAGCCTGTGCCTGAATGGGAGAAAGTACTCTGTAGGCCACTGGAGGGAATCTGGGTGGGCGGCTGAAGGCCTGTGCTCTGGTGGGTGGAGGATGGCGCCCACCCCATCCATCATGTGGCGGCCACTGGCTGCAGGCTGACATGGCCATTAAGGCCTGAGACCAAGTGCTCAATCTCTTCCAAACCGATGCCCCCAACCTTGCCCTCACCCCTGGCTCAGTTCCTCTCAGAACCCAGGGATTGGAGTGGTAAGGGAAGGGGGAGGAGGCAGTAAGCCCTTGAGAATGTGTAGATAAAATGCACTGACAGGGGACTCTCCACCACTGTGGTGTCACCCAGGAGGTCATACACACTCACTGGGATAGAGATACTTGGAGTGAGAGGGGTTGTATGTGGTGAACAGTGGATGCCCCTTGGGTCCTTAGCAGCTCTCTGCCCCACCCCTGCCCTCAACCTCTCATACTCCCTCCCTAGTCTGCTTCCAGCAAGGACAAAAACAGTAAGTGACCCAGCAGAAAATAGTTCTTTTGGGGAGGAGGAAGGATGGGGGGAGGAAAGGACTTGGGAGCAGGGGAAGATGCTCTTGGGAACTGCCACCTTGGGGAAGGAGCCGAGCTATTTCACTCTCCTCCAGTAGTTTCTCTCTCTTTCTCTTGAATATTTTTCTTTATTATTGAATAGAGACAGAGAGAAATTGAGATGGGAGGAGGAGGCAGAGAAGGAAAGAGACAGAGACACCTACAGCCATGCTTCACCACTCATGAAGTTTTCCCTCTGTAAGTGGGCACGAGGGGCTCAAAACTAAGTCCTTGCGCACTACAACGTGTTCTCTTAACCAGATGTGCCACCGCCCCAATAGTTTCTCTAACTTGCTACTTGCAGAAGTCCTCATTCACCTTTTGGGGGAGAACATGTGGTTGTAAAGTTCTGCCTCCACCGAAAAGGAATTGAGAAGAGAGTGCTGGCTGTCTTCCAGGGACCTCACTAACTGCTTGAGTGGCTTCTGTCCCCTTGATTTCTTTGTGACCTGGGCCAAGTATTCAGGCTGTCTGAGCTTCTGACTTCTGACCACCCTTACACAGGACAGCAGGGGAAGGGGCTGATGGGACGTACATTCTGCAAGGTGGTTTTTATGTGCTGTTTTATTTGCTCCTCTCTCACAGAACTCTGGAGGGTTGGGATTAATTGTGCCGACAAGCAAACCAAACTTTAGGGAGTTGAAGACTTATGTTGAGCCCTTGGTGAATGCTCTGTTTGAAATGCATGCTCCACTCTAAGGGCTAAAGTTTGGAGGACACCAGACTTTGGGAGCAGCTCTGCCTATTAAGGATTCCTCACCTGCATCATGTGTATATCCAAGTCCCTGAGATATGGCACCCTCTGTGAGTTCCGGGTGGGTTAGACTCCTTCCTTCTCCTTGCCATCCCAAGTACATCCTTACCTTCTTTTCTTCCACCCCTGGAGAAGGATGGGGGTCCTGTGATTGTGGTCTTCACTTTTCACTTTGGTTAGGTTCCCTGACTGAACTTCAGTTTTCCCACTATAAAATTGAACTGATGGTAACTACCTCTCACTTTTTTTTTTCCCTTCCCTAAACTGAAGTCACCTGGGTCTATAATGTTACATATGTTTTAGATAGGCAATATTTTAATTTGGCATGTATCTATACAATGTGATGATTGCCACGGAAGGTCTAGTTTCTTCCTCCATTATGGATTGACTCTTTACCTGATGTATCCCCCTCCCTCCTGGTAGCTGCTATTTATTTATGTATTTATTTATTTATTTTATAATGACAGAGATGCAGAAAGATATACACAGACAGCTACCAGAGCACTGCTGGGGATTGAACGTGGGGAATTTATTTCTTGAATGCAGTGGGAGGGCCATAGATAATGCAAGCAGCTCTCTGGTATATGTGGTGTCAGAGATCAAATTCAGGACCCCTTGTTTGGAAGGCCAAAGCTCTACCACTGAGCTGCCTCCTAGAACACATTTTGTTCTTATAGTCTAAAAGTTTGTATTTTTTAAACTTTATTTATTTTTATTTATTGGCTAGAAATTGAGAGGAGAGAGGGCGAGAGACAGAGAGACACCTGCAGCCCTGAAGCTTTCCCCCTGTAGGTGGGGACCAGGGGCTCGAACCTAGGTCCTTGAGCATTGTGATGTGAGCGCTTAACCAGGTGCGCCACTGCCTGGTCCCTAAAAGTTTGTATGTTTGACTTTTTTTTTTTCTTTTTTTCCCCTCCAGGGTTATTGCTGGGGCTCAATGCTTACACTACAAAGCCACTGCTCCTGAAGGCCATTTTTCTCATTTTGTTGCTCTTGTTGTTACTATTATTGTTGGTATTGCTGTCGTCATTGTTGGGCAGGACAGAAAGAAATGGAGAGAGGAGGGGAAGACAGAGAAGGGAAGAGAAAGACACCTGCAGACCTGCTTCACCGCCTGTGAAGCAACTCCTCAGCAGATGGGGAGCCGGAGGCTCAAACCGGGTTCTTTATGCCGGTCCTTGTGCTTTGCACCACGTGCGCTTAACTCGCTGTGCTATCACCCAGGCCCTTGTTTTGTCATTTTTTTTTATTGAAGTAATGTTGCCTTATGACTTTATAGAAGTTTCAGGTGTGCATTGTTATAAATCAGTGTCCCTCTAGACTATTTTTCAGTTTATTGCATTAAGCATGTAATCTTTTTTCCCGACCTAGATTTTATAAAACACTACGGTTTTATTATCTTAACCATACTATTTCTTTTTTTTAAATCAAGATTTGTTTTATTTATTCCATATGAGAAAGAGCTCCACATGGAACAGAGAAACCAAAGTATCACTCTGGTACATGTGGTGCCAGGGGCCAAATCAGGAACCACAAGTACCTAAGTCCAGTGCTCTACCAGTTGAGCCCTTTCCCTAGTCACTAGAGTGTCCCTTTTGACCCTTTCCCATACAGGTACCCTTTTACTTAAGTTATTGGGTCTTGGCTTATTTTTGCATAAAAACTCAACATATACACTCACCTTCCCCTTTCTCTCCTGGAAATGACTAATTTAATGTGAGTGAAAAACAGCATACCACCTCTTCATCCACTCACTCATCAATAGGCATTTAGGTTATTTCCATCTCACAGCTCTTATGAGAAGCAATCACGGAGCCTGAAGAGATAGTAAATGCTACCAAGTGTCTACATCTGGCCAGGGGCTGGGCTGCAGGCACTAGAATGGAGGGTCAGGCTGCCTCCACTGCACCCACTCTGGGGGTGCCCGCTCCCACCCCCAGCTGAGTATCTGGCTCCTTGGCAAGTGGCAGTCACTTTGGCTGTGGAGCAAATGTTGATTAGAGAGAGCCATTCTGTGCTCTGGGAGAACTCCCTGTCTATACTGGAGCAAACACAAAGTCTATCACAAGTGGTGGGAGGAGACGACATGGTAAGCCCAAGATGCTCACTCCTCCCCCCACAAGCATCCTGGCCTGGAGAGAAAGGCCAGAACACAGTTTTGGACTGACCCAGGGTGGGCAGGGGGAAAAGAACAGTGGGACCCTTGGGAACTGCCTAGGGGAAGGGTGGCATTGGGAGGGGGCACAGATGGCAACTGCCCAGGTGAATCTGCCCTGCAGGGTCAGCCTCACACCTCAGCCCCTCCCCATCTGTCTCTTCTCCCCACCAGGTCCCGCTAGAGCGCCATGATGGTGGAATCCGCCTCCGAGACAATCAGGTCTGCTCCATCTGGTCAGAATGGTGTGGGCAGCCTTTCCGGGCAGGCTGATGGCAGCGGCGGCGGTGGCAGTACTGGAGCTACAGGCACCACCAGTGGTGGTGGCGGCAGCAGCAGCAGTGGTGGTACAGGCAGGGACACTGCGGCTGGTGCTGACAGCAATGGCGAGATGAGCCCTGCAGAGCTACTGCACTTCCAGCAGCAACAGGTAGGAGCTGTTGTCCCTCCCTGACCACTGGGCCCTCTTCCTCTTGGCCACCTGGGTATGCTGGTCCACCTCACAGTTTGGCTTTAGCATTCTGCACAGTGCCCAGTGTCCTGGGATGTCCTCTGCACCCTCCAGTTCTAATGGCCACCCTAAGGCTGTGGGACAGCATGGAAGGGGGGGGAGTTTGGGAGGAGGGGACTAAGATGTGTAACTAGGAAAGCCCTGAGGTCCTGGAGCTTAGAACAGTTCTAGCAATAGCTACAAGGACAGACAGGTACCTGAACAGCAGACTCCCAGCTGTGTCTTGGGTGGGAGCCTGTACCTTGGCTCAGTTAACAGGATGGGGATGTGGGAACACTGGAGTATCCTCTCTGTTTGCATTGTTAAATGCCCCCCCCTCCACACACACACACCTCTGTCTTGGACTTTGATCCAAACTGCTGTGAAGAGACTCAGCTTTCAGATGCTAGGGGCCAACATGGCTGGGACAGGGCCAGGGATATGCAAAAGGTCAAGGGAGGCTTCACTTTTTATGGCTCAGATTTGGAACCCCTGTCTGGTTCCTCCTTCCCTCACCATCATTTTCCCTCACTATCACCACCCCCAACCATAGAGTTTGGGTGTTTAAGATCAGCCCCTCTGAGAAGCATGAGGGTGGGAGACTGGTGGGGTGATGACACAGCCAGACACCACCCCTCACCCCCACCCCTCACCCCAGGCCCCAGGCCCCAGCCCCAGCCCCAGCCCCACCCAGGAAAAAAGGGAGAATCATGCTTAACAAGTTCCAGAAAACCGGCCCAGCCAGCCCTAGCCTAGGGATTCTCCTTCTCTCACTTGCCTCTGCTTCTCAAATCACTACCTTGGGCACTGGCCCTTGGGGGTTCTGCTGGGAATGTAGAAAAGCAGGGTCCTACTGCATGTCCTGGGCCACTGCACTCACACCCTCTCCCACAGCTCTCTCCCAGGGGATTCCCTAACTCTAAAGTAACAAAAGGACCCTCTCCCATTACACTCCTTGGAGTCAGAAGTCAGACTGGAAGCAGTACCATAGGAAGCCTAGCACCCTGCCCTGAGCAGGTCAGCCAGCATGGAACAAACCCGGCTTAGTCCTAGCCAGCCCCCTGCCAGTTTTACAACCTTGACCAAGTCACAGGTCTTCCCGAACCTTAGCCCCTTTGGCAGCCACAACTATTAGAGTTGTTAGGTTCAAACACAATTTGGTATGAGATCCCTGTGCACTGGCTGGCCATTGTGGATGTGGACAGAATGACAGACAACCACCTCCTGCTACAAACAGTGGGCTTGAGCTGGAAGGGCCATCCTCCTTTCCCCAGAGAGTGGGGTCCTGGGGTTTTGATGGCCTCTCCCAAGCCTTCCACAGCAGTGGGTTCTCTAGGGAGGAAAGGCACAGAGTACACCATCTACTCAGGACAGAAGGTCAAAGGACAAACTCCTACCCTTTATCAAAATAACAACAAAACTCACCAGCACTCTCCAAGGCCACCTGCCTCCCACCCCCTTTAATTTTTATTGCTGCCAGGGTTATCACTGGGGCTTGGTGCCTGCACAATAAATCCACCAGTCATGGTGGCCCTTTCGTTTTTTTGATAGACAAAGAGAAATTCAGAGCGAAGAGATAGAGAAAGAAAAATGCTTGCAGTACTGTTCTACCACTTTTGTAGTTTATCCCCTGCATTTGGGGGCCAAGGGCTTGAAGGGTCCTTACACATGGTAACAAGTATACTCTACCAGGTGTGCCACCTCCAAGCCCACCTGCTTTGTACAGCAAACTCACCCCTTACCACACCTACATGCAGACACAGATGTGAAAAATTTTGAAGTGTGTATGTGGGGGGTGGGGGATAAGAGGAAGTAGAGAAACTAGAAGGTTTCTTTAAAAATATAAAGTGTAGAGTGATATTCAGATAATGGGGAGCCCCGTGGGGTGGGGTGTGACCGCACACCCTGTGCTGATCAGATTTCTCTGCCCTGCGTTGCACACAAGCTGTGTTCTCCCCTCTTCAGTCCACGTTCCAGTTATTCCTGTTTGCTTTGGGGACAATCCCAAAGTCCTGGAAAATCCTCTATCTGTTTCACAAATAAACTGGGGTGGAGATTTGGAGGCTGGCGATGTACTGTTTTATCCATTTGGGCTCATTTGTGGGCGTAGTGCCCAGGGCCAAGGAAAATATTTGAAACTTTGAAAAGGTCTCATTGGCTCCAAACTAGGAAAAGAACCCCACAAAATTAGAATTATAAAATTGTCAGTTGAGACAAAACAGCCTGTGAGCTATCCTCCAAACCTCCCCCCCCCCAATATATACACAGAACTTAAGAGGGTGTGGGGGGGTAGCTTCAGGGATCACATGCTTTTGTGCTTCCAACAATAAAAACTCTTTTGACTATAAGGCTGAACAAGTATAGGAAAAGGAGCCTGGCCCAGCGGGTTCTTCCTCCTGCTCTACCCCAACCAGGAAGTTCTTCGAAGACAAATACCTTGCATCCATCTGGTGCTTCGGGTCTTTCACATATGCGTGTCTTTCAGTACCCCCCACCATGGGTAGATATTACCATTTCCGTTTTATCGAGGAAGGGGCAGCCAGAGGGTCAATGACTTGCCCAGGAGACAGGGAAAGGCCCCAGTTAGACTCTCTGCCCTCAGGTCAGAGCTCAGGGTTCTGCACAAAAGCTTCCTTTTTACTCTAAGGACATACATACACAGCCCCTTGTGGGAAACAGATACAGCCAAACCTGGGACATAGTAAGTGCTAAATAAATGTCTGCTGCCCAGTGAATGAGACACTCCATTTCCCACCTAAAAGGGCCCTTGAAACAGACAAACAAAAGCCACACTGCCTGTTGGCCCTAAGTAGCCACTCAAAAGGGAGGAAGTGTGTGTGTTGGGGGCTGGGAGGAGTGGAGTACATGGTGCAGGCTGTGTATTGGTCTGAGTTTTCCCTGTGCCTCCTAGGGTCTCCAAGCCCCTCTCTCCCTCTGTCCATCTGTGGATCCCTTTCCCTCTGATCTGGGTAAACAAGCCCTGGAAATGCAATCTTGGCCTTTGGGAGTAATGAGTTGACAGAGAGAGGGAGAGGGAGAGAGAGAGAGAAACAGGGCGAGTCAGAAGTCAGGCTGGTGACAGGACTTTCGGCTGAAACAAACAGTGCTGGAGAGGGCAGCCACGTCACTTTGGATCAAGAGCAGGCCCCTGTTTCCATGCAACAGCAGGCCAGGAGCTTGTTTAAACAGTGGCTGGGCAAAGGGGGGGGGGAGCAGCTTGGCTGCCAGGCCCCATCTGACAGGAGAAACGGAGGGTCCCTGCTAGCTTCCTCTCTTCAGCATCAAGGGCCCTGGCTCCCTCCACCCAAAGGCCTCTTTGGCAAGGGTGCACCACCTCAGAGAGACAGAGAGAGAGAGAGAGAGAGAGTGTAGGTGGGGGGTCCTCAGTTTCATCCCTCTCAGAGAATCTACCCTGGCCCTACCTAGGCCTTAGAGCATGCATTCACTCAGCGAACAAACACTAAGCCTTATTTTGGTGCCTTTACCCTGCTGTGAAAGAATATCCTGAACCCAACAGATGTGCCAGCTGCCCATCAGCCCCCTCTGTAGCGCCCCCCCCCCCATTCTTGTCTGCAGTGAATTTACTTTTCCCTTTGAAGGTGGCCCTTGCATTTTATCCAGATCACCTGTATGGAAATATCTTCAGTGTGTGTGGGTCTTCCCCATGGACTCCACAAACACACTGCCTTTGGGCTCTTTGATGGGGGTGGGTGCAGTGAGAGTGAGAGAAGAGTGCCAGCTTTGGGGAGGCCTTGGGGACTGGCTTGGCCTCAGAATGCTGCAGGGGGCCAGGAGGGTTGAGCCAGGCCAGAGTGGGGGCTGGGCAGGCAGAGCCCTCGGCTTTGCTGAAAGGCCCTGGGCTCACACTCTCATTGTCTTGGGGTTGAGGGGGTGACAGGTCAGCAAGGGTCACCAGAGGGTTGCCTAGCGTCTGGGAACTCCCCCCACAGTTGTCGTGGCAACCTGGGCCAAATCCCACCCTGCTCACATCCTGTGAGGAGATTTAAAAGCGTTGGGGGTCTCTGGACAGTAATGGGCTTTTACCTCACCCCCCTCCCCTTCAGAGGGTGGGGCAAGGCAGGGAGTTGGTTGAGGGGGACAAGAATAGATTTTTATTTCCCTTCCTCATCTGGTTCTCCTGGGCCAACACTGTGTGTGTGTGTGTGTGTGTGTGTGTGTGTGTGTGTGTGTGTGTGTGGTGGGGGGGGGAGGCAAAGGAGAGTGAGAAAGGGAAGTTTCTGAGAATTAGCATGCCTGTGCTCCTCCACACACCATCTTTAGTAACAAGTTCTTCAGTTTGGGGGGCTTCCATCCCCTTGCCTCAGAAACTACTCTTTTGTTTCTGGATTTTAATTAGTGTATTTATTATTTTACCAAAACACTGCTCAACTCTGGCTTATGGTGGGACCAGGGATCAAACCTGGGACCTTGGAGCCTCAGGCATAAAAATCTGTTGCATAAACCACTGTGCTATCTCCCTAGCCCTTGATTCTTCTTTCTGTAGGGTGAGCAACTCTCCAAGAGATGCTGGGGCTGTGGAGGATAGTTGGATGTTCCTTGTGTCCTCATCAGTGAAGTCCTGTAATGTTTACAAAAACTGTACCCCATTTCCCTCCTGGGAATTTAGAGGGGCAGACGAGCAGTGGGACTGGAGGGTAAGGTGAGCCAGAAGGGTTGTGGGGGGACCTTAGTCCCCCACCTTCCATTTTTGTGCTCTCCTTGGATACCGAGCCAAAGGATGCCTTTTTGTGTATCTGCCTCTTAGTTCAACAGGAAAAGGAAGTCTGCCTAAGGAGCAAATTATGCTACACAGAAAAGGTAGAGGAGCTGGCCCAGACCTGAAAAAGAGACTCCAGACCCTGCTGGTTTGGAACTCCCCCCAAAAGAACCAGTTTCCTCTCCCGTCAAAGTGCTGGCTGATAGGGAATTCTGACACCTCCTCTTCTTCTCTCCTCCCTCACTCTCTTTTCATAGCACAGCTCTTACTGGTTGGAACTTGGGAGAATAGGTGAGACTTTGAAGGAAGGAGGGGAAGGGGAAGTTGAGCCGGTCCCCTTCTGAGGATGAAGGATTTTGCTGGAGGCTTGAAGTAGAAAGAATCAGTTCCCAAGGATACCTCATCATTACAGAGCAGAGCCTGGAAGTACAGCATCTAGCCTTTTTTTCCTTTACTGGCTACAGCAGAAGTCCTGGGACTGGGAGCCATAAGCCCCACAGGTGTCCCCACTACCCTATCCCCTGCAGAAGTGGCTCCTATGCAGAGCTCACAGGAGCTGTGAACCTGGAGCTCAGTGTAGACTCTATGCCAGAGAACTCCACAGACCCCATTGACACTCACCTGGGAGGAAAGTGGAGACACATGGTGTGGCCACCCCAGCCCAACATCTGCGTTAGTCCTTTTCTCTCTGCTCCACGCCTCCCCCTCAGATGTCCAGCCTCCCAGTTCCCTTAACTCCCAGGCCCTGCCTCTCCCAGTGCACCTGTGGAGCTGGCACAGGCCTGGAGGGAACAAGGAGACAAGGAGATTCCACTTTGGTTAGTGCCAGAAAGAGAGAAAGGGGCAGGAGTGATTTCCTGGTTGCCTTGTTCTGACTGCACTTGTTAGCACGCCTCTTCCCAAGGCAAGGAGGCATTCTCCTGACACTTGTCAGGAACTAGGTCCCCCCCAAATCCGGCTGTGCACCCATGGGGATGTGCATCTCCCACCCACCTGGTCCTGTCTGGATCTGTGCGATGCTGCTGCCGGCTTTCATTTTAATGGCTCTAATTTGAGAATGTGCCGATGTCATTTTTATGGGTTGATGTAAAAAAAAAAAAAAATACAGCCATTTCCAAAAAGCTTTTTTTTTTTTTCCTCCGAGGGAAAATGTGTAGAATCACTTCAGGGGTTTTATGGTCTGCCCTCCCCCACCTCCCTTGCAGCCTCCCTTCTCTGTAGAATTTTACTTTATTTTGGTCTATTTGCTGGAAAGCAAAGTCTTACTGGTAGAGAGCCTGAATGTCTCCAGGTCAGCACTTCTATGGTTGGGGCTACTGACCTCCTGACCTTTCACCCTGTGCCCCTTCAGTCCTCTGACCGGCCCCCCCACCCCCCAGAGGTGCATGGAAAGGTATTTCCTGCTAGCCACTTAATGTCCTAGCAGTGAGTTTGGTATCTTCTCTCAGAGATTCTATCAAGTTCCACTTTGAAAAATCCCCAAGGGAGCTGGGCTGTGCTGCATCCAGTTAAGTACACATTACCATATTCAAGGACCCAGGGGTTCCAGCCCCTGCTCCCCACCTACAGAGGGTAAACTTCACAAGTGATGAAGCAGTGTTGCAGGTGTCTTTCTCTCTTCCTCTCAATTTCTTTCTGTCTTGTCAAGTAAAACAGGAAAAAAAAAAAAAAAGGCTGCTGGAAGCAGTGCCGGCATCAAGCCCCGGCATAATCTTCATAGTGAAAGAAAGGGAGGGGAGGAAAAAGGGAAAGGGGACAGGAAGACAAGCAATTGAGGGTAGACAGCAAAATGTTTATGCAGAGACACAACACTTTCATTCTTGGGGCTCCAAAGTCTCAGTTTTAATCTCCTGCACCACCATAAGTCAAAACTGAGCAGTGTTCTGATAAAAGAAGGAGAAGGAGAAAAAGAAGAAGAAGAAAAGGAAAAAGACCCCACCTTCACCCTGGTGCCTCAGCTGTTTTTCCTCAAGTAAAGCATGAAATAAAAGTCCATCATTTCTTTGAGATCTGGCTTTTACTCACCTCTGGAACATCTGTTTGGCCACTCTGGTGTTTTATTTGTTTTTATTTTCCCCTTTCCCCTCTTTGGCATCATCAGGGTTTTGCTGCTCTGGGCTCACTTTTTCAGAGAAAGAGACAGAGAGAGAAGCTTTCCCCAGTGAGGTGGAGGTGCTGGCTCTAACCTGAGTCGAGAGCATGACAAAGCAGGTACACTGCAAGCAGCAAGCAAGGTGTCTTGCCAGCCCTCAGAACTCTTTTGCTCAGAAAGTGTCTAGCGGTGGAGAGCAGATAGCATAATGGTTATGCAAAGAGACTCTTGTGCCTGAGGCTCCAAAGTCCCAGGTTCAATTCCTCCCGCACCACCAGAAGCCAGAGCTGAGCAGTGTTCTGCTGGGAAAAAAAAAAAAAAGGAGGCTAGCTTCTTCCCACCTCAGTATGCTTTCCTCTCCCGTGAATACCTTCTTCTCCGGGAGGCCTTCCCTGAACACACTACCTGTAGTTGCTTCGCCCATCTCATAGCATGCTGTTGGCCTTGGTGTTTGTCTCACCCCGTTAGAGCAGGAGCTCTGTTAAGGCAAAACCATAGCACCCCAGTGTCTAGCACTCTGTGGGCATCCTATGGGGCTTCTGAAAATATTTGCTAAATGATTGAGAAATGGATAGACATACTCAGGTCGGCACCTCCCTCCCGCCTCCATAGTGCCCCTTGCCCTAAATCTGGTAATCCCCAGTTATTTATTTATTTATTATTTTGTTTTTTAATTTCCCTTTTGTTGCCTTTGTTTTATCATTATTATTATTGTTAATTGATGTCATTGTTGTTGGATAGGACAGAGAGGAATGGAGAGAGGAAGAGAAGGCAGAGATGGGGAAAGATAGACACCTGCAGACCTGCTTCACTGCCAGTGAAGAGACGCCCCCTGCAGGTGGGGAGCTGGGGGCTCAAACCGGGATCCTTACGCACGTCCTTGTGTTCCTCACCATGTGCCATGTGCACTTAACCTGCTGCACTACCACCCGACTCCCTATTTATTATTTTTTTAAAGAGAGAGACAGAGAGGCAGAGAGAGTGAAGGAGACCACAGCACTGAAGCTTGCTTCAATGCAGTTGAGGTCAGGCTTGACCCTGGGACCTCAGAGCCTCAGGCCGGAAAGTCTTTTTGCATAATCACTGTGTTGTCTCCTCAGCTCCAAAAGCTTTTTGTTTGACTTCTACAAGGAAAAAAAATACACTTTACTTGGAACTCAAGTAAACACAACACACAGTTTTCATGAAATGGTGTTTTATGCTTTTATCACAGTAGCTGTGTGTGTGCGCGCACACACACATGCGTGCACACTATTTCTTCATCACAAATCGGTATTAGGAGTGGCCAGAAAAATAGCTCCCCTGGTAGGGTACATACCATACCATACCATACTCACACCTTGAAGCTTGAAGATAAAAGGAACATTGGATGGACTCTTATTCTGGAGATGACAGACCCTTCTGCCCTAAGATTTGTTTTTCTCTTTATAGTAGCTCACTGTCACCCTCAAAGCTCTAGCTTCATTCCACTCCATCCCAAGCGCCCTCCCTGGGTGCCATCCGTTATAAACCATTTGTTCCTAATTGTGAAGATCCTGCTAATGACTTCTGAATGGGCAGTGGGGGGAGGAGAGTTCAGCTTCATTAGCTGAGGCTTGAGGGCGACTGGGGTGGGGGTGGGTTAGAAGAAGGCTTGGTTAGCAGGTTTTTCTGGGAGGTTCTGGGAGGCGCTGGACAGGTGGCTGGGAGCTGCCAGTAACAATAGTTACTGTCCATCCAGTGCTGCTTCCCCCACCCCCCCCCATGCCAGGTATCATGCTGAGTACTATATATGCATTGTCCCATGTATTATCAGCAAGTACAGGTGAAGGGACTTACCCAAGATACTGATATAGTGACATCTGGATTTGGATCCAGTTCTCTAACAAGAGTTTGTGCAGTGAGTGAACTGGTTTTTACCTCTTTTAAAAAAAAAAAAAAAAAAAAAACGAACCCTTGTTCCTCAAACTGTAGTGCTGGGGTGGGGGAGGCAGTTTCACTCACTGGGTTGAACATAAGGTCATGAAGATCTCTCAGTGGGGTGAATGAGACTCCACTCCCCAGCCATGAGGCCTTGGGCATTGTTTTCCTTGTCTGTGAAATGGAGCCAGTAGCACCTGCCCTGCCTAACTGATGCTCCCAACTCAGTTTGCAGAGGTGCTTTGCAGACTGAAAATGCACTATACAAATGTCAGCTCTCAGTGTTCAGCCAGTGCCTGCCTCCCACAGTCAGCCTCCCCAGCTGAAATAACCTGCACAAGCGTGTCTGCTGGGTGCCAGTGGCGGCTGGGACAGGGACTGCCAGATACACCCAACAGCCTCTGTTTCCAAGGAGTCTGCAGCCTGCTCTGTATCTTCAGGGAAAGTGGGGGCTGTCAGGGTGATGGGTATGACTCAGGTGGGTTTCAGGGAGCTACCCGACTATCTGGTCCCATAGTACCCATTCTGGAGAGTGGTATCCTGGGCAAAGGGCTCCCCACTCACCCTCCTTCACTAAGGCCTGGATCATGGAGAGGTGAGGTTAGGGGGAGGAGGAGGAGAGAAAGGAGCTGAATTAAGTAAATGCACCGAGAGTTCCTGGCATCGCCAGGTCGCCTGGGAGTTTGAACCTCAAACCCATCACCCTTACCCCTGGGTACCTACAGGGTGAGTTTTACTTGCTCGCCCCCCCCCCCCCCCCAATTTGGTCTATAAATGAATTAAGTGAAGTGGCCTGTGTTGTCTACCATCATCTCCCCATCTTCAAGCTCAGGGCCTCTATTTCTTAGTGGTGGGTAGCTGTGAGTATGAATTAAAGAATGGATATGGGCTGGGGAGAAAGCATAATGGTTATACAAAGGCTTTCATGCCTGAGGGACCAGCGGTCCCAGGTTCAGTCCCCAGCACCACCATAAACGAGCTGAGGTAAGCAGTGCTCTAGCAAGGAAAGGAGGATGGATGAATGGATTATGAATGAGTGATAGGGCTGTGGGAACTAGGACCTGGCTTGAGGGCTTCTGCAGGCTCTCTCAGCCTGCCTTGCTGGGTGCCCCTGAGGATGGTCTCAAAGACCCTGATCTCACTAGGTGGTTTCAGTCATCTGATATGGGGCTCACTATACCTGGGACACCTGTACCGCAGGTAAACTCATCCTTCAGACTCCAGTCAATGCCACCACTGCCTCTAGGAGATCTTCCTAGACTTTTCCTAGTGGCAAAATACCCCGCTAGCCTGATACCTACCTCTACTTCAGCCTCTTCTCCCTCTCCCTCCGTGTGTGTGTGTGTGTGTGTGTATAACGTGTGATTTCACCACTCCCAGGCCAGTGTTTGCATTCAAATAGAGTTAAAGAAAAAAATGGGAGAGGCACCACAACGCTAGAGTGGTACCAGGGCTTGAACCTGGATCATGAACATGGCAAGGAACTCTGGCCCCTCTGCTTCAGTCTCTTACAGGTGACCATATACATTAGCTGAGCTGGGAGCCCCAGTATAGAGCCATGTTGTTTCTGTTTCTCCAGCACCTGTGCTGCTGCCTCATATATAGTCATAGCTCAGTGAATGTGAAGGTGAGTCTGACTGCAGAAAAGTAAGAGGTCAGAGCAGGAGACAGCCTTAGTCAGGCCTGGGGAATGGGCACACCTGGCTCCCTTGTCATCAGGCCTGATGAGGCAGAGCCCTGGTGAGGCCCGTGGCCAAGACCAAAGGAATGAGATTGCAAGGGCCATGTCATTTTTTTTTTCTTTTCCTGTAAATCTTGTAATTTCATGCTCCAGGGGACCCCAAAGTAAGAGAGTAATTGGGAAGTGAATTTAACTCCCTGGGGCACTGCACCCACTGGGTGGCAGGGGTATGTGTGGAGCGGGGGAGGACGAAAGGGCTCCCCCTCACTCCCTTAGAAGCCTTATCCCTGCTGCTCCTTTCCTAGCAGAGGCCTGGGGTCCTTCATCTCCCTTCCCTGGCCAAGCTCCTCTGAGCTGTCCTCTTGCCCTTGACCTCTGACCTCTCTACCTTATACTCACTTTTGGAGAACAAAAGACAGTTGTCCAACCCATGTCTAAACAATCTAGGAGGGCCACTAAAAACAGGGCAGGTGGGGACCCCTTCCTGATGGCCAACTGGCCACCTTCCCTTTACCCACCCTCCTCCCCACGGCCTCTCACAGCCTCCTGACTCAGAAAGGTCAGATGTCTGTTCTCTGGCATTCAAGTGAATCTTAAGGAGAAGAAACTTCAGTCCATATTCAGGGTGTGACTGGGGGCTGGAGGGGGTAGGGGTTGGCTCTGACAAGGGAGACTGAACTCCAGGTTTGTGTGGAGCATGTTTCCTGTGTGTTTAGTTGCTATCCTAAGGTAAACTGGCTGTTCAGTGTCAGCCAGGAGTGGGGCTGCATGGTGATGGTGGGGGGGGGGGAATGTGTGCTTGGTACACAGTAGGCTTTCTCTTTTTCTTTCTTTCTTTTTTCTTTTTCTTTTTTTTTGTCTCCAGGGTTATTGCCGGGGCTCAGTGACTGCACCACGAATCCACCGCTCCTGGAAGCCATTTTTTATTTTTCCCCTTTTGTTGCCCTTGTTGTTGTAGCCTTGCTGCGGTCATCATTGTTGTCATTCGTTGTTGGACAGGACAGAGAGAAATGGAGAGAGGAGGGGAAGACAGAGGGGGAGAGAAAGATAGACACCTGCAGACCTGCCCCCACCGCCTGTGAAGCGACCCCCCTGCAGGTGGGGAGCCAGGGGCTCGAACTGGGGTCCCTGCATCAGTCCCCAAGCCTTGCGCCACATGCACCCAACCCGCTGTGGCCACCACCCAACCCCCTCTCTTTTCTTATACGGTGGGCTTTCTGCAGTCTTTGTTGAGGCTAAGTGTGCATGAACTCCTCATTATTTTTTTTCTTTGCCTTGGTGCTCAGGTAGTAGAGAAGTCTATGCAAGGACACAGGTAGAGGGGTGTGTGTGTGTCGTGTGTGTGTGTGTGTGTAGGTGAGGGAGCCACACATGGGCACATTTCACTGAACAGATGCACCAGGCACCAGGCTGTATTGGAGAGGCTGAAGAAAGCAAAGGAGAGCTATTGAGAGTCCTCAGAAAGGGAGGTGACATACTCTTTATGGCAGCCACCCAAGTGCCAGACATTGGTTCCAGCCCCCCCCCCCCAATCCCATGTCATTCAAAGATGGGTCACAGCCCAATTTTTCAAAGAAGAATCAAGCAAAAAAAAAAAAAAAGAAAAGAAAAAGAAAAGAGACAAGCACAGAAAGGCAGAATGACTTGCCAAAGCCACACTGCTCATAAATGACTCTTCAAGGATACCATCCCAGGCCAGTTTGCCACTGGGCCCTGTGGGAAAGACCTGGACACAAGCACCTTGGCTCCACTGGGGGTCTTTAGCAGTGAAGAAGGGCTTACCAAGAGTTTACTGATCCTCCCCTGCCCCTCAGTGCCCATTTCCCTGCCCACCAACTCCATGGCAGGGGGGCATGCCCTCTACAAACATTACATACATTCTACTCTTACAGCCCCACCAACTGAGAGGCCAGTTCAAACCACTGTGACCGCCAAGCCTAGACCATATGGACAGTGTAACTTGCTGATGAGTTTTGCTCTTCAAATGCTCTTCTGATGGTTTTGGTCTTCAGACATGCTTGAAGTCCCCCAGTGCCATGAAGCCCTTTGTTCTGACCCATGAACTCAGAAGGCCATGCAGTGTTCTGACCCTGAACATCATCTACAACCCTCAATACATCCTACCCCCCAGCAGTGTGCTCTGACTCCAAGTAAAGGCCCATTTCATCCCTAGATGGACAACCCAGTGAGGCATGTGGTCTCGAAGCTAGGTCCTGGGCTCAGATTTGCCGTTGACACCCCCTTAGCTGTATGAACTTGCATAACTATCTGAATCTCCTGGATACTCAGTTTCCTCATCTACAAATTCAGGCTGATAAGCCCTTCCTCACAGGTTTGCTAGAGTGTACTAAAGGAGGTCTGCCTGTGAAGTGTGGTCCTGGGAAAGCAAGACAGCTCACCTGGATAGTGTGCTTGCTTTGTCATGCATGCGCCCTGGGTCCACACCTGGTCCGCACTTCACTGAAGGAAGTTTCACTGCATTGGTGTCTGTCTCTGTCTAACTGGGCAGGGGAGAACACGAGAGCAGCCTGGGAGGTGGTGCAGTGGATGAAGAATTGGACTCTCAAGACACGAGGTCCCGAGTTTGCTCCTTGGCACTGCATGTGCCAGAATAAAGCTCTGGTTCTCTCTTTCCTTCCTCCTGTATCTCAGAAATATTTTTCAAAATTACCCACATATTTAAAAAAAAATCAAGTTTGATCCCCTGTATCACATATGCCAAGGTGATACTCTGGTTCTTCTTTCCCTTATGTTAGCAAGTCTTAAAAAACAAAGGGCACCTATTATGAATATCCTGAGTCTAATGATTGTCGTTTTTTTAAAAAATATTTATTTATTCCCTTTTCTTGCCCTTGTTTTATTGTTGTAGCTATTATTGTTGCTGTTATTGATGTCATCGTTGTTGGATAGGACAGAAAAATGGAGAGAGGAGGGGAAGAAGGGGAGAGAAATATAGACACCTGCAGACATGCTTCACCACCTGAGAAGTGACTCCCCTGCAGGACCTTACTCTGGTCCTCGCGCTTGGCTCCACCTGTGCTTAACCTGCTGAGCTACCATCCAACTCCCTACTGATTGTCCTTTTTGGCCACTGAACTTCTTTCAGTCTCAACAGAATCTTGCCAGGTTCCCCAGCCTGGCCCATGCAGGCTCTGATCCCCAAACTCAGGCAGCTCCTCCTAGTGGTTCCTACCTTTTCTCCTTAGCTCCAGGGCCTCTGTATTCAGCCCAAAACCTTCTATCTCCCCCCATAATCCATAAGTTCTGAGTCCTGGGTGCTTTCTTGACTCCTGACAAAGCACTTGGGCCTGGTGGCTGGCTAGACTGGTGGAGGTGACCAGTAACCAAACCTCTGCTTCCTACAGGCTCTGCAGGTGGCCAGGCAGTTCCTGCTGCAGCAGGCCTCAGGCCTGAGCTCCCCTGGGAACAGTGACAGCAAGCAGTCAACAGCGGCGGCCTCAGCAGTGCAGGTGAGGAGGAGGGCACCTGGCTGGCATGGGACTGGGCCAGGGCCAGGTCTGGAGGGTGGGCTTGGCACATGGGGAGGGAATTGGGCCAGTTGGAGAAATGCTCATTAGTCCCCAGTGCCAAGAACCTTTCCAGAGAGAAAGGCAGGCAGTTTGGGCCTGCAGTGAAGGAACGGCCCCTTCCTCAACTGGCCACACCTGATCACCCAGTCCTCCTCCTGCTTCACCTTTGTGTCTGTGTTCAAGCTTGTGACGACAGGGTTCTCTGTGCCTACACACACCACACACACACACACACACACACACACACACACACACACACCTGCTCTCCCCTCACTAATTCTCAGTCTCTGTCACTCTGGATCCTTTCAGGTGCTGTCGTCTGCTGAGGTCAGGGAGTCTCCTCCCTTCCCCCCCAATCTCTCACCTACAGACTCAAGTCTCCCAGAGCTTCCTGTCTCTGGATGTCTCTTTTGTTTTCCCTTTGCACAATCTGCCCTTTCCCTTCCCCCCCAACTTGCCAGCCCATCTGGCTGGCGGGGGGGAGGGGAAGGGAGGCCTGTGGGGGTGGGCGGGGGCCAGCCAGGCCTTCTGTTTACCTTTTGTGTCACAAAGAACTTGGGAGAATTACAGTCTGAGTGGGGGGTGGGTCATGACTGGGGCAGCCTGCTCCCCTCCCCCAGAGCCCAACTGCCTGCTTCCTTGCCAGGGAGGCTCAGAATTGGGGAAAGGATTAAGCCAAGCTTTGAAAGGAAGTTTATCTAAGGGAGGGGGAGCTAGATCCTGGGAGAGACTCTCTGGGTGGGGGGTGGAGGGGGGGGGAAGGTTGTGCAAAGTGTAGGAGGGAAGGAGGAGGAGGGTAGGGATGGGTGCTGGGAGCTGCACCCTGGGCTGGGTTTTGTCCTGGGGGGAGATTCCAGGGCTCTGACTGCAGAGGATCTGGTGTTTGTGTAAACTACAATAAGATTGGTTTGGTGCTTTGAAGAAGTTCAAGGTGGAGGATAGTTTTCAGGCCTTTCGTTCTTTTAAAGGTCTTTTTTTTTTTCTTTAAGATTTATTAATTAGTTTCTTAATATAGAAGAGAAGGGGGAGAAAAAAAAAAAAAGCCAGGGCATCACTCTGGCACATGCAGTGTCAGGGATTGTACTGGAGACCCATCCATTACAACACTTCCCAGGCTGCTTTTATGTCTTGCACTGACTGGAGATGCAGCTCAGTGGGAAAGTGCATGCTTTGCATGTATGAGATCCTAGACTTTATCCCTAGCACTACAAAGAAAAAAAAAAGGTCTTAAATGTAAATATAAAGTCAAGGTGGGGTGGGGCACAATTAGGGCAAAGAAGAGTAGTGGTCTATGTGGGAGAGGGGCTGACAAAATTTTATTATTATTATTATTTTATTTTTTATATCTATTTACTTTCCCTTTTTGTTGCCCTATCTTTTTTAATTGTTATAGTTATTGTTGTTATTGATGCTGTCGTTGTTAGATAGGACAGAGAGAAATGGAAAGAGGAGGGGAAGACAGAGAAGGGGAGAGAAAGATAAGACACCGTAGTAGACCTGCTTCACCGCCTGTGAAGACTCCCCTGCAGGTGGGGAGCCAGGGGCTCGAACCAGGATCCTTACGCAGGTCCTTGCGCTTCACACCACACGCGCTTAACCCACTGCGCTACCCGCCTGACTCCCTATTTAATTTTTCTTAAGAATTTATTTATTCATGAGAAAAACAGAAGGAAAGAGAAAGAACCAGACATTACTCTGTACATGTGCTGCCAGGGATTGAACTCAGGACCTCATGGTTGAGAACCTAGTGCTTTATCCACTGTGCCACCTCCTGGACCACCAGACAAATCTGATAAGTCAATAAAGAGAATATTCTCATACTGATATATGAGAAAATATACCCATGTGATGTCAAAACCCAGTTCCTTTGAATCAGATAACGCTTCCATCCTCAAAACATATTGGGGGAGGGTGTGAAAGTGGGGTGGGATGGCTGGCAGTCAATTTGCAAATATCTCATTTTATCTTCTCAGTCTTATGGGGGGGGGGGAAAGATGTGTTACTAGCACCCTCCTGCAGATGAGGAGACTGAAGTTCAGAGAAATTAAGTAACATATCTCAAAACAGACTGCTAATAAGAGGCAGAGCCAAGCTTTGGAGCACAAACAACTAGCTCCAGAACTCATACTTCAGTGCCTACACTGTGACACTTAGCATGACTAATGAATGTCAATAGATCCCAAGTACAAAGGTCTAACTGGTTCTCTGGATTCAGGGAGATAACAGTTCTTAGGCTACATCT